>NW_026735442.1:0-128241 GCF_949786415.1 Peromyscus eremicus
GGCCCGTGTGTGTAGGAGGCACAGTACTTTTGTTCTGAGCAAGCTCACTGTTCGGACCCCATAGGAAACACAGTAGAGTAGAAGAGTGCTCTTTTCTCAAAAGCAGAGTGTGTTTCATGTAAGGCGAGCTAGCACTTGTTCCCCAGTCCTAAATGGAGTTGAATCACATGCAGTTTCTGGTCCTACGAGCAAGAGTTGTTTTCTGGTAAGGAAAGTCACTATTGCGCTCCCATTGCCATACACAGTGCAAATAACACTCGCGTCTGTTCCCAGCAAGTACAGTGTATGGGACTGAAGAGGAGCTACAGTTCTTGTCAGTTTCCTAAGCAGAGTTGAACTAGTTATGGCCCGTATGTAGGAAGCACAGTTCTTTTGTTTTGAGCAAGCTCACTGTTCTGGCCCTATAGGAAACACAGTAGAGTAGAAGAGTGCTCTTTTCTCTAAAGCAGAGTGTGTTTCTTGTAAGGCCAGCTAGCGTTTGTTTCCCAGTCTTAAATGGAGTTGAATCACATGCAGTTTCTAGTCCTAAGAGCAAGAGTTGTTTTATGGTAAGAAGAGTCACTATTGCGCTGCCATTGCCATACACAGGACAAAGAGCCCTGGCGTCTGTTCCTAGCAAGTACAGTGTATTGGACTGAATAGGAGGTACTGTTCTTGTCAGTTTCCTAAGCAGAGTTGAACTAGATATGGTCCGTGTGTAGGAATCACAGGTCTTTTGTTCTGAACAAGCTCACTGTTTGGACCACATAGGAAACACAGTAGAGTAGAAGAGTGCCATTTTCTCTAAAGCAGAGTGTGTTTCTTGTAAGGCGAGCTAGCGTTTGTTTCCCAGTCCTAAATGGAGTGGAATCACATGCAGTTTCTGGTCCTAGGAGCAAGAGTTGTTTTCTGGTAAGGAAATCACAATTGCGCTCCCATTGCCATACAAAGTGCAAATAGCCCTCCCGTCTGTTCCCAGCAAGTACATTGTATTGGACCGAAGAGGAGCTACTGTTCTTCTCAGTTTCCTAAGCAGAGTTGAACTAGATATGGCCCGTGTGTGTAGGAAGTACAGTTCTTTTTTTCTGAGCAACCTCACTGTTCTGGCCCTATAGGAAACACAGTAGAGTAGAAGAGTGCTCTTTTCTCAAAAGCAGAGTGTGTTTCTTGTAAAGCGAGCTAGAGTTTATTTCCCAGTCCTAAATGGAGTTGAATCCCATGCAGTTTCTGGTCCTACGAGCAAGAGTTGTTTTCTGGTAAGAAGAGTCACTATTGCGCTGCCATTGCCATACACAGGACAAATAGCACTGGCGTCTCTTCCCAGCAAGTACAGTGTATTGGACTGAAGAGGATCAACTGTTCTTTTCAGGTTCCTAAGCAGACTTGAACTAGATATGGCCGTGTGTGTAGGAAGCACAGTTTTTTTGTTTTGAGCAAGCTCACTTTTCGGAACACCTAGGAAACACAGTAGAGTAGAAGAGTGCTCTTTTCTCAAAAGCAGAGTGTGTTTCATGTAAGGCGAGTTAGCATTTGTTTCCCAGTCCTAAATGGAGTTGAATCTCATGCAGATTCTGGTCTTACGAGCAAGAGTTGTTTTCTGGTAAGGAAAGTCACTATTGAGCTCCCATTGACATACACAGTGCAAATAGCACTCGCGTCTGTTCCCAGCAAGTACAGTGTATCGGACTGAAGAGGAGCTACTGTTCTTGTCAGTTTCCTAAGCAGAGTTGAACTAGATATGGCTCGTGAGTTGGAAGCACAGTTCTTTTGTTCTGAGCAAGCTCACTGTTCTGGCCCTATAGGAAACACAGTAGAGTAGAAGAGTGCTCTTTTCTCTAAAGCAGAGTGTGTTTCTTGTAAGGTGAGCTAGCTTTTGTTTCCCAGTCCTAAATGGAGTTGAATCACATGCAGTTTCTGGTCCTACAAGCAAGAGTTGTTTTCTGGTAAGAAGAGTCTCTATTGCGCTGCCATTGCCATACACAGGACACATAGCACTGGCGTCTGTTCCCAGCAAGTACAGTGTATTGGACTGAAGAGGATCTACTGTTCTTGTCAGGTTCCTAAGCAGAATTGAACTAGATATGGCCGTGTGTGTAGGAAGCACAGTTCTTTTGTTCTGAGCAAGCTCACTGTTCGGACCCCATAGGAAACACAGTAGTGTAGAAGAGTGCTCTTTTCTCAAAAGCAGAGTGTGTTTCTTGTAAGGCGAGCTAGCATTTGTTTCCCAGTCCTAAATGGAGTGGAATCACATGTAGTTTCTGCTCCTACGAGCAAGAGTTGTTTTCTGGTAAGGAAAGTCACTATTGCGCTCCCATTGCCATACACAGTGCAAATAGCACATGCATCTGTTCCCAGCAATTACAGTGTATTGGACTGAAAAGGAGCTACTGTTCTTGTCAGGTTCCTAAGCAGAGTTGAACTAGATATGGCCCGTGTGTGTAGGAAGCACAGTTCTTATGTTCTGAGCAAGCTCACTGCTCTGGCCCCATAGGAAACACAGTAGAGTAGAAGAGTGCTCTTTTCTCTAAAGCAGAGTGTGTTTCTTGTAAGTCGAGCTAGCGTTTGTTTCCCAGTCCTAAATGGAGTTGAGTCACATGCAGTTTTTTGTCCTACGAGCAAGAGTTTTTTCTGGTAAGAAGAGTCACTATTGTGCTCCAATTGCCATGCACAGTGCAAATAGCACTCGCGTCTGTTCCCAGCAAGTAGAGTGTATCGGACTGAAGAGGAGCTACTGTTCTTGTCAGTTTCCTAAGCAGACTTGAACTAGATATGGCCTTGTGTGTAGGAAACACAGTTTTTTTGTTCGGAGCAAGCTCACTTTTCGGAACACATAGGAAACACAGTAGAGTAGAAGAGTGCTCTTTTCTCAAAAGCAGAGTGTGTTTCTTGTAAGGCGAGCTAGCGTTTGTTTCCCAGTCCTAAATGGAGTTGAGTCACATGCAGTTTTTTGTCCTACGAGCAAGAGTTGTTTTCTCGTAAGACAAGTCACTATTGTGCTCCAGTTGCCATACACAGTGCAAATAGCACTCGCGTCTGTTCCCCGCAAGTACAGTGTATTGGACTGAAGAGGAGCTACTGTTCTTGTTTGTTTCCAAAGCAGAGTTGAACTAGATATGGCCCGTGTGTGTAGGAGGCACAGTACTTTTGTTCTGAGCAAGCTCACTGTTCGGACCCCATAGGAAACACAGTAGAGTAGAAGAGTGCTCTTTTCTCAAAAGCAGAGTATGTTTCATGTAAGGCGAGCTAGCACTTGTTCCCCAGTCCTAAATGGAGTTGAATCACATGCAGTTTCTGGTCCTACGAGCAAGAGTTGTTTTCTGGTAAGGAAAGTCCCAATTGCGCTCCCATTGCCATACACAGTACAAATAGCACTCGCGTCTGTTCCCAGCAAGTACAGTGTATCGGACTGAAGAGGAGCTACAGTTCTTGTCAGTATCCTAAGCAGAGTTCAACTGGTTATGGCCCGTATGTAGGAAGCACAGTTCTTTTGTTTTGAGCAAGCTCACTGTTCTGGCCCTATAGGAAACACAGTAGAGTAGAAGAGTGCTCTTTTCTCTAAAGCAGAGTGTGTTTCTTGTAAGGCCAGCTAACGTTTGTTTCCCAGTCTTAAATGGAGTTGAATCACATGCAGTTTCTAGTCCTAAGAGCAAGAGTTGTTTTATGGTAAGAAGAGTCACTATTGCGCTGCCATTGCCATACACAGGACAAAGAGCACTGGGGTCTGTTCCTAGCAAGTACAGTGTATTGGACTGAAGAGGATCTACTGTTCTTGTCAGGTTCCTAAGCAGACTTGAACTAGATATGGCCGTGTGTGTAGGAAGCACAGTTCTTTTGTTCTGAGCAAGCTCACTGTTCGGACACCATAGGAAACACAGTAGAGTAGAAGAGTGCTCTTTTCTCAAAAGCAGAGTGTGTTCTTGTAAGGCGAGCTAGCGTTTGTTTCCCAGTCTTAAATGGAGTTGAATCACATGCAGTTTCTGGTCCTAAGAGCAAGAGTTGTTTTCTGGTAAGGAAAGTCACTATTGCGCTCCCCTTGCCATACATAGTGCAAATAGCTCTCGCGTCTGTTCCCAGCAAGTACAGTGTATCGGACTGAAGAGGAGCTACTGTTCTTGTCAGTTTCCTAAGCAGAGTTCAACTAGATATGGCCCGTGTGTGTAGGAGGCACAGTTCTTTTGTTCTGAGCAAGCTCACTGTTCTGGCTCTATAGGAAAAAAAGTAGAGTAGAAGAGTGCTCTTTTCTCAAAAGCAGAGTGTGTTTTTGTAAGGCGAGCTAGGGTTTGTTTCCTAGTCCTAAATGGAGTTGATTCACAAGCAGTCTCTGATCCTACGAACAAGAGTTTTTTTCTGGTAAGGAAAGTCACTATTGCGCTCCCATTGCCCAACACAAGGCAAAAAGCACTCGCGTCTTTTCCCAGCAAGTACAGTGTATTGGACTGAATAGGAAGTACTGTTCTTGTCAGTTTCCTAGGCAGAGTTGAACTAGACATGGTCCGTGTGTGTAGGAATCACAGGTCTTTTGTTCTGAACAAGCTCACTGTTTGGACCACATAGGAAACACAGTAGAGTAGAAGAGTGCCATTTTCTCTAAAGCAGAGTGTGTTTCTTGTAAGGCGAGCTAGCGTTTGTTTCCCAGTCCTAAATGGAGTGGAATCACATGCAGTTTCTGGTCCTAGGAGCAAGAGTTGTTTTCTGGTAAGGAAATCACAATTGCGCTCCCATTGCCATACACAGTGCAAATAGCCCTCCCGTCTGTTCCCAGCAAGTACATTGTATTGGACTGAAGAGGAGCTACTGTTCTCAGTTTCCTAAGCAGAGTTGAACTAGATATGGCCCGTGTGTGTAGGAAGTACAGTTCTTTTTTTCTGAGCAACCTCACTGTTCTGGCCCTATAGGAAACACAGTAGAGTAGAAGAGTGCTCTTTTCTCAAAAGCAGAGTGTGTTTCTTGTAAAGCGAGCTAGAGTTTATTTCCCAGTCCTAAATGGAGTTGAATCCCATGCAGTTTCTGGTCCTACGAGCAAGAGTTGTTTTCTGGTAAGAAGAGTCACTATTGCGCTGCCATTGCCATACACAGGACAAATAGCACTGGCGTCTCTTCCCAGCAAGTACAGTGTATTGGACTGAAGAGGATCAACTGTTCTTTTCAGGTTCCTAAGCAGACTTGAACTAGATATGGCCGTGTGTGTAGGAAGCACAGTTTTTTTGTTTTGAGCAAGCTCACTTTTCGGAACACCTAGGAAACACAGTAGAGTAGAAGAGTGCTCTTTTCTCAAAAGCAGAGTGTGTTTCATGTAAGGCGAGCTAGCATTTGTTTCCCAGTCCTAAATGGAGTTGAATCTCATGCAGTTTCTGGTCTTACGAGCAAGAGTTGTTTTCTGGTAAGGAAAGTCACTATTGAGCTCCCATTGACATACACAGTGCAAATAGCACTCGCGTCTGTTCCCTGCAAGTACAGTGTATCGGACTGAAGAGGAGCTACTGTTCTTGTCAGTTTCCTAAGCAGAGTTGAACTAGATATGGCTCGTGAGTTGGAAGCACAGTTCTTTTGTTCTGAGCAAGCTCACTGTTCTGGCCCTATAGGAAACACAGTAGAGTAGAAGAGTGCTCTTTTCTCTAAAGCAGAGTGTGTTTCTTGTAAGGTGAGCTAGCTTTTGTTTCCCAGTCCTAAATGGAGTTGAATCACATGCAGTTTCTGGTCCTACAAGCAAGAGTTGTTTTCTGGTAAGAAGAGTCTCTATTGCGCTGCCATTGCCATACACAGGACACATAGCACTGGCGTCTGTTCCCAGCAAGTACAGTGTATTGGACTGAAGAGGATCTACTGTTCTTGTCAGGTTCCTAAGCAGAATTGAACTAGATATGGCCGTGTGTGTAGGAAGCACAGTTCTTTTGTTCTGAGCAAGCTCACTGTTCGCACCCCATAGGAAACACAGTAGAGTAGAAGAGTGCTCTTTTCTCAAAAGCAGAGTGTGTTTCTTGTAAGGCGAGCTAGCATTTGTTTCCCAGTCCTAAATGGAGTGGAATCACATGTAGTTTCTGCTCCTACGAGCAAGAGTTGTTTTCTGGTAAGGAAAGTCACTATTGCGCTCCCATTGCCATACACAGTGCAAATAGCACATGCATCTGTTCCCAGCAATTACAGTGTATTGGAGTGAAGAGGAGCTACTGTTCTTGTTTGTTTCCTAAGCAGAATTGAATTAGATATGGCCGTGTGTGTAGGAAGCACAGTTTTTTTGTTCTGAGCAAGCTCATTGTTCGGAACACATAGGAAACACAGTAGAGTAGAAGAGTGCTCTTTTCTCAAAAGCAGAGTGTGTTTCTTGGAAGTCGAGCTAGCATTTGTTTCCCAGTCCTAAATGGAGTTGAGTCACATGCAGTTTTTTGTCCTACGAGCAAGAGTTATTTTCTGGTAAGACAAGTCACTATTGTGCTCCAATGCCATACACAGTGCAAATAGCACTCGCGTCTGTCCCCGCAAATACAGTGTATTGGACTGAAGAGGAGCTACTGTTCTTGTTTGTTTCCTAAGCAGAATTGAATTAGATATGGCCCGTGTGTGTAGAAAGCACAGTTCTTTTGTTCTGAGCAAGCTCACTGTAAGGACCCCATAGGAAACACAGTAGAGTAGAAGAGTGCTCTTTTCTCAAAATCAGAGTGTGTTTCTTGTAAGGCGAGCTAGAATTTCTTTCCCAGTCCTAAATGGATTTGAATCACATGCAGTTTCTGGTCCTACGAGCAAGAGTTGTTTTCTGGTAAGGAAAGTCACTATTGCGCTCCCATTGCCATACACAGTGCAAATAGCACTCGCGTCTGTTCCCAGCAAGTACAGTGTATCAGACTGAAGAGGAGCTACTGTTCTTTTCAGTTTCCTAAGCAGAGTTGAACTAGATATGGCCGTGTGTGTAGGAAGCACAGTTCTTATGTTGTGAGCAAGCTCACTGCTCTGGCCCCATAGGAAACATAGTAGAGTAGAAGAGTGCTCTTTTCTCTAAAGCAGAGTGTTTTTCTTCTAAGGCGAGCTAGCGTTTGTTCCCAATCCTAAATGGAGTTGAGTCACATGCAGTTTTTTGTCCTACGAGCAAGAGTTTTTTCTGGTAAGACGAGTCACTATTGTGCACCAATTGCCATACACAGTGCAAATAGCACTCGCGTCTGTTCCCAGAAAGTAGAGTGTATCGGACTGAAGAGGAGCTACTGTTCTTGTCAGTTTCCTAAGCAGACTTGAACTAGATATGGCCTTGTGTGTAGGAAGCACAGTTTTTTTGTTCTGAGCAAGCTCACTTTTCGGAACACATAGGAAACACAGTAGAGTAGAAGAGTGCTCTTTTCTCAAAAGCAGAGTGTGTTTCTTGTAAGGGGAGCCAGCGTTTGTTTCCCAGTCCTAAATGGAGTTGAGTCACATGCAGATTTTTGTCCTACGAGCAAGAGTTGTTTTCTCGTAAGACAAGTCACTATTGTGCTCGAATTGCCATACACAGTGCAAATAGCACTCGCGTCTGTTCCCCGCAATTACAGTGTATTGGACTGAAGTGGAGCTACTGTTCTTGTTTGTTTCCTAAGCAGAGTTGAACTAGATATGGCCCGTGTTTGTAGGAGGCACAGTACTTTTGTTCTGAGCAAGCTCACTGTTCGGACCCCATAGGAAACACAGTAGAGTAGAAGAGTGCTCTTTTCTCTAAAGCAGAGTGTGTTTCATGTAAGGCGAGCTAGCACTTGTTCCCCAGTCCTAAATGGAGTTGAATCACATGAAGTTTCTGGTCCTACGAGCAAGAGTTGTTTTCTGGTAAGGAAAGTCACTATTGCGCTCCCATTGCCATACACAGTGCATATAGCACTCGCGTCTGTTCCCAGCAAGTACAGTGTATCGGACTGAAGAGGAGCTACAGTTCTTGTCAGTTTCCTAAGCAGAGTTGAACTGGTTATGGCCCGTATGTAGGAAGCACAGTTCTTTTGTTTTGAGCAAGCTCACTGTTCTGGCCCTATAGGAAACAGAGTAGAGTAGAAGAGTGCTCTTTTCTCTAAAGCAGAGTGTGTTTCTTGTAAGGCCAGCTAGCGTTTGTTTCCCAGTCTTAAATGGAGTTGAATCACATGCAGTTTCTAGTCCTAAGAGCAAGAGTTGTTTTATGGTAAGAAGAGTCACTATTGCGCTGCCATTGCCATACACAGGACAAAGAGCACTGGCGTCTGTTCCTAGCAAGTACAGTGTATTGGACTGAAGAGGATCTACTGTTCTTGTCAGGTTCCTAAGCAGAATTGAACTAGATATGGCCGTGTGTGTAGGAAGCACAGTTCTTTTGTTCTGAGCAAGCTCACTGTTCGGACACCATAGGAAACACAGTAGAGTAGAAGAGTGCTCTTTTCTCAAAAGCAGAGTGTGTTCTTGTAAGGCGAGCTAGCGTTTGTTTCCCAGTCCTAAATGGAGTTGAATCACATGCAGTTTCTGGTCCTAAGAGCAAGAGTTGTTTTCTGGTAAGGAAAGTCACTATTGCGCTCCCCTTGCCATACATAGTGCAAATAGCTCTCGCGTCTGTTCCCAACAAGTACAGTGTATCGGACTGAAGAGGAGCTACTGTTCTTGTCAGTTTCCTAAGCAGAGTTCAACTAGATATCGCCCGTGTGTGTAGGAAGCACCGTTCTTATGTTCTGAGCAAGCTCACTGTTCTGGCCCAATAGGAAACACAGTAGAGTAGAAGAGTTCTGTTTTCTCAAAAGCAGAGTGTGTTTTTGAAAGGCGAGCTAGCGTTTGTTTCCTAGTCCTAAATGGAGTTGAATCACAAGCAGTTTCTGGTCCTACGAACAAGAGTTTTTTTCTGGTAAGGAAAGTCACTATTGCGCTCCCATTGCCCTACACAAGGCAAATAGCACTCGCGTCTTTTCCCAGCAAGTACAGTGTATTGGACTGAATAGGAGCTACTGTTCTTGTCTGTTTCCTAAGCAGAGTTGAACTAGATATGGTCCGTGTGTGTAGGAATCACAGGTCTTTTGTTCTGAACAAGCTCACTGTTTGGACCACATAGGAAACACAGTAGAGTAGAAGAGTGCTCTTTTCTCTAAAGCAGAGTGTGTTTCTTGTAAGGCGAGCTAGCGTTTGTTTCCCAGTCCTAAATGGAGTGGAATCACTTGCAGTTTCTGGTCCTAGGACCAAGAGTTGTTTTCTGGTAAGGAAATCACAATTGCGCTCCCATTGCCATACACAGTGCAAATAGCCCTCCCGTCTGTTCCCAGCAAGTACATTGTATTGGACCGAAGAGGAGCTACTGTTCTTCTCAGTTTCCTAAGCAGAGTTGAACTAGATATGGCCCGTGTGTGTACGAAGTACAGTTCTTTTTTTCTGAGCAACATCACTGTTCTGGCCCTATAGGAAACACAGTAGAGTAGAAGAGTGCTCTTTTCTCAAAAGCAGAGTGTGTTTCTTGTAAAGCGAGCTAGAGTTTATTTCCTAGTCCTAAATGGAGTTGAATCCCATGCAGTTTCTGGTCCTATGAGCAAGAGTTGTTTTCTGGTAAGAAGAGTCACTATTGCGCTGCCATTGCCATACACAGGACAAATAGCACTGGCGTCTTTTCCCAGCAAGTACAGTGTATTAGACTGAAGAGGATCTACTGTTCTTGTCAGGTTCTTAAGCAGAATTGAACTAGATATGGCCGTGTGTGTAGGAAGCACTGTTCTTTTGTTCTGAGCAAGCTCACTGTTCGGACCCCATGGGAAACACAGTAGAGTAGAAGAGTGCTCTTTTCTCAAAAGCAGAGTGTGTTTCTTGTAAGTCGAGCTAGCGTTTGTTTCCCAGTCCTCAATGGAGTTGAGTCACATGCAGTTTTTTGTCCTATGAGCAAGAGTTTTTTTCTGGTAAGAGGAATCACTATTGTGCTCCAATGCCATACACAGTGCAAATAGCACTCGCGTCTGTTCCCAGCAAGTACAGTGTATCGGACTGAAGAGGAGCTACTGTTCTTCTTTGTTTCCTAAGCAGAGTTGAACTAGATATGGCCCGTGTGTGTAGAAAGCACAGTTCTTTTGTTCTGAGCAAGCTCACTGTTCGGACCCCATAGGAAACACAGTAGAGTAGAAGAGTGCTCTTTTCTCAAAAGCAGAGTGTGTTTCTTGGAAGTCGAGCTAGCATTTGTTTCCCTGTCCTAAATGGAGTTGACTCACATGCAGTTTTTTGTCCTACGAGCAAGAGTTGTTTTCTCGTAAGACAAGTCACTATTGTGCTCGAATTGCCATACACAGTGCAAATAGCACTCGCGTCTGTTCCCGGGAAGTACAGTGTATTGGACTGAAGAGGAGCTACTGTTCTTGTTTGTTTCCTAAGCAGAGTTGAACTAGATATGGCCCGTGTGTGTAGGAAGCACAGTTCTTTTGTTCTGAGCAAGCTCACTGTTCGGACCCCATAGGAAACACAGTAGAATAGAAGAGTGCACTTTTCTCAAAAGCAGAGTGTGTTTCTTGTAAGGCGAGCTAGCACTTGTTCCCCAGTCCTAAATGGAGTTATTTCACATGCAGTTTCTGGTCCTACGAGCAAGAGTTGTTTTCTGGTAAGGAAAGTCACTATTGCGCTCCCATTGACATACACAGTGCAAATAGCACTCGCGTCTGTTCCCAGCAAGTACAGTGTATCGGACTGAAGAGGAGCTACTGTTCTTGTCAGTTTTATAAGCAGAGTTGAACTAGTTATGTGCCGTATGTAGGAAGCACAGTTCTTTTGTTTTGAGCAAGCTCACTGTTCTGGCCCTATAGGAAACACAGTAGAGTAGAAGAGTGCTCTTTTCTCTAAAGCAGAGTGTGTTTCTTCTAAGGCGAGCTAGCGTTTGTTTCCCAGTCCTAAATGGAGTTGAATCACATGCAGTTTCTAGTCCTAAGAGCAAGAGTTGTTTTATGGTAAGAAGAGTCACTATTGCGCTGCCATTGCCATACACAGGACAAATAGCACTGGCGTCTGTTCCCAGCAAGTACAGTGTATTGGACTGAAGAGGATCTACTGTTCTTGTCAGGTTCCAAAGCAGAATTGAACTAGACATGGCCGTGTGTAGGAAGCACAGTTCTTTTGTTCTGAGCAAGCTCACTGTTCGGACACCATAGGAAACCCAGTAGAGTAGAAGAGTGCTCTTTTTCAAAAGCAGAGTGTGTTCTTGTAAGGCGAGCTAGCGTTTGTTTCCCAGTCCTAAATGGAGTTGAATCACATGCAGTTTCTGGTCCTAAGAGCAAGAGTTGTTTTCTGGTAAGGAAATTCACTATTGTGCTCCCCTTGCCATACATAGTACAAATAGCTCTCGCGTCTGTTCCCAGCAAGTACAGTGTATCAGACTGAAGAGGAGCTACTGTTCTTGTAAGTTTCCTAAGCAGAGTTGAACGAGATATGGCCCGTGTGTGTAGGAAGCACCGTTCTTATGTTCTGAGCAAGCTCACTGTTCTGGCCCTTTAGGAAACACAGTAGAGTAGAAGAGTGCTCTTTTCTCAAAAGCAGAGTGTGTTTTTTAAGGAGAGCTATCATTTGTTTCCTAGTCCTAAATGGATTTGAATCACATGCAGTTTCTGGTCCTAAGAGCAAGAGTTGTTTTCTGGTAAGGAAAGTCACCATTGCACTCCCCTTGCCATACATAGTGCAAATAGCTCTCGCGTCTATTCCCAGCAAGTACAGTGTATCGGACTGAAGAGGAGCTACTGTTCTTGTCAGTTTCCTAAGCAGAGTTGAACTAGATATGGCCGGTGTGTGTAGGAAGCACAGTTCTTATGTTCTGAACAAGCTCACTGTTCTGGCCCTATTGGAAACACAGTAGAGTAGAAGAGTGCTCTTTTCTCAAAAGCAGAGTGTGTTTTTGTAAGGCGAGCTAGCATTTGTTTCCTAGTCCTAAATGGAGTTGAATCACATGCAGTTTCTGGTCCTACAAGCAAGAGTTGTTTTCTGGTAAGAAGAGTCACTATTGCGCTGCCATTGCCATACACAAGACAAATAGCACTGGCGTCTGTTCCCAGCAAGTACAGTGTATTGGACTGAAGAGGATCTACTGTTCTTGTCAGGTTCCTAAGCAGACTTGAACTAGATATGGCCGTGTGTGTAGGAAGCACAGTTTTTTTTGTTCTGAGGAAGCTCATTGTTCGGAACACATAGGAAACACAGTAGAGTAGAAGAGTGCTCTTTTCTCAAAAGCTGAGTGTGTTTCTTGGAAGTCGAGCTAGCTTTTGTTTCCCACTCCTAAATGGAGTTGAGTCACATGCAGTTTTTTGTCCAACGAGCAAGAGTTATTTTCTGGTAAGACAAGTCACTATTGTGCTCCAATGCCATACACAGTGCAAATAGCACTCGCATCTGTTCCCCGCAAATACATTGTATTGGACTGAAGAGGAGCTACTGTTCTTGTTTGTTTCCTAAGCAGAGTTGAATTAGATATGGCCCGTGTGTGTAGAAAGCACAGTTCTTTTATTCTGAGCAAGCTCACTGTTCGGACCCCATAGGAAACACAGTAGTGTAGAAGAGTGCTCTTTTCTCAAAAGCAGAGTGTGTTTCTTGTAAGGCGAGCTAGCATTTCTTTCCCAGTCCTAAATGGAGTTGAATCACATGCAGTTTCTGGTCCTATGAGCAAGAGTTGTTTTCTGGTAAGGAAAGTCACTATTGCGCTCCCATTGCCATACACAGTGCAAATAGCACTCGCGTCTGTTCCCAGCAAGTACAGTGTATCGGACTGAAGAGGAGCTACTGTTCTTTTCAGTTTCCTAAGCAGAGTTGAACTAGTTATGGCCCGTGTGTAGGAAGCACAGTTCTTTTGTTCTGAGCAAGCTCACTGTTCTGGCCCTATAGGAAACACAGTAGAGTAGAAGAGTGCTCTTTTCTCAAAAGCAGAGTGTGTTTCTTGTAAGGCGAGCTAGCATTAGTTTCCCAGTCCTAAATGGAGTGGAATCACGTGCAGTTTCTGCTCCTACGAACAAGAGTTGTTTCTGGTAAGGAAAGTCACTATTGCGCTCCCATTGCCATACACAGTGCAAATAGCACATGTGTCTGTTCCCAGCAATTACAATGTATTGGACTGAAGAGGAGCTACTGTTCTTGTCAGGATCCTAAGCAGAGTTGAACTAGATATGGCCCGTGTGTGTAGGAAGCACAGTTCTTATGTTCTGAGCAAGCTCACTGCTCTGGCCCCATAGGAAACACAGTAGAGTAGGAGAGTGCTCTTTTCTCTAAAGCAGAGTGTGTTTCTTGTAAGACGAGCTAGCATTTGTTTCCCAGTCCTAAATGGAGTTGAGTCACATGCAGTTTTTTGTCCTACGAGCAAGAGTTTTTTCTGGTAAGAAGAGTCACTATTGTGCTCCAATTGCCATACACAGTGCAAATAGCACTCGCGTCCGTTCCCAGCAAGTAGAGTGTATCGGACTGAAGAGGAGCTACTGTTCTTGTCAGTTTCCTAAGCAGACTTGAACTAGATATGGCCTTGTGTGTAGGAAGCACAGTTTTTTTGTTCGGAGCAAGCTCACTTTTCGGAACACATAGGAAACACAGTAGAGTAGAAGAGTGCTCTTTTCTCAAAAGCAAAGTAAGGCGAGCTAGCGTTTGTTTCCCAGTCCTAAATGGAGTTGAGTCACATGCAGTTTTTTGTCCTACGAGCAAGAGTTGTTTTCTCATAAGACAAGTCACTATTGTGCTCCAGTAGCCATACACAGTGCAAATAGCACTCGCGTCTGTTCCCCGCAAGTACAGTGTATTGGACTGAAGAGGAGCTACTGTTCTTGTTTGTTTCCAAAGCAGAGTTGAACTAGATATGGCCCGTGTGTTTAGGAGGCACAGTACTTTTGTTCTGAGCAAGCTCACTGTTCGGACCCCACAGGAAACACAGTAGAGTAGAAGAGTGCTCTTTTCTCAAAAGCAGAGTGTGTTTCATGTAAGGCGAGCTAGCACTTGTTCCCCAGTCCTAAATGGAGTTGAATCACATGCAGTTTCTGGTCCTACGAGCAAGAGTTGTTTTCTGGTAAGGAAAGTCACTGTTGCGCTCCCATTGCCATACACAGTGCAAATAACACTCGCGTCTGTTCCCAGCAAGTACAGTGTATCGTACTGAAGAGGAGCTACAGTTCTTGTCAGTTTCCTAAGCAGAGTTGAACTAGTTATGGCCCGTATGTAGGAAGCACAGTTCTTTTGTTTTGAGCAAGCTCACTGTTCTGGCCCTATAGGAAACACAGTAGAGTAGAAGAGTGCTCTTTTCTCTAAAGCAGAGTGTGTTTCTTGTAAGGCCAGCTAGCGTTTGTTTCCCAGTCTTAAATGGAGTTGAATCACATGCAGTTTCTAGTCCTAAGAGCAAGAGTTGTTTTATGGTAAGAAGAGTCACTATTGCGCTGCCATTGCCATACACAGGACAAAGAGCACTGGCGTCTGTTCCTAGCAAGTACAGTGTATTGGACTGAATAGGAGGTACTGTTCTTGTCAGTTTCCTAAGCAGAGTTGAACTAGATATGGTCCGTGTGTAGGAATCACAGGTCTTTTGTTCTGAACAAGCTCACTGTTTGGACCACATAGGAAACACAGTAGAGTAGAAGAGTGCTCTTTTCTCAAAAGCAGAGTGTGTTTCTTGTAAAGCGAGCTAGAGTTTATTTCCCAGTCCTAAATGGAGTTGAATCCCATGCAGTTCCTGGTCCTACGAGCAAGAGTTGTATTCTGGTAAGGAAATCACAATTGTGCTCCCATTGCCATACACAGTGCAAATAGCCCTCCCGTCTGTTCCCAGCAAGTACATTGTATTGGACCGAAGAGGAGCTACTGTTCTTCTCAGTTTCCTAAGCAGAGTTGAACTAGATATGGCCCGTGTGTGTAGGAAGTACAGTTCTTTTTTTCTGAGCAACCTCACTGTTCTGGCCCTATAGGAAACACAGTAGAGTAGAAGAGTGCTCTTTTCTCAAAAGCAGAGTGTGTTTCTTGTAAAGCGAGCTAGAGTTTATTTCCCAGTCCTAAATGGAGTTGAATCCCATGCAGTTCCTGGTCCTACGAGCAAGAGTTGTATTCTGGTAAGAAGAGTCACTATTGCGCTGCCATTGCCATACACAGGACAAATAGCACTGGCGTCTCTTCCCAGCAAGTACAGTGTATTGGACTGAAGAGGATCTACTGTTCTTGTCAGGTTCCTAAGCAGAGTTGAACTAGATATGGCCTTGTGTGTAGGAAGCACAGTTCTTTTGTTCTGAGCAAGCTCACTGTTCGGACACCATAAGAAACAAAGTAGAGTAGAAGAGTGCTCTTTTCTCAAAAGCAGAGTGTGTTTCTTGTAAGGCGAGCTAGCGTTTGTTTCCCAGTCCTAAATGGAGTTAAATCTCATGCAGTTTCTGGTCCTAAGAGCAAGAGTTGTTTTCTGGTAAGGAAAGTCACTATTGCACTCCCCTTGCCATACATAGTGCAAATAGCTCTCGCGTCTATTCCCAGCAAGTACAGTGTATCGGACTGAAGAGGAGCTACTGTTCTTGTCAGTTTCCTAAGCAGAGTTGAACTAGATATGGCCCGTGTGTGTAGGAAGCACAGTTCTTATGTTCTGAACAAGCTCACTGTTCTGGCCCTATTGGAAACACAGTAGAGTAGAAGAGTGCTCTTTTCTCAAAAGCAGAGTGTGTTTTTGTAAGGTGAGCTAGCATTTGTTTCCTAGTCCTAAATGGAGTTGAATCACATGCAGTTTCTGGTCCTACAAGCAAGAGTTGTTTTCTGGTAAGAAGAGTCACTATTGCGCTGCCATTGCCATACACAGGACAAATAGCACTGGCGTCTGTTCCCAGCAAGTACAGTGTATTGGACTGAAGAGGATCTACTGTTCTTGTCAGGTTCCTAAGCAGACTTGAACTAGATATGGCCGTGTGTGTAGGAAGCACAGTTTTTTTGTTCTGAGCAAGCTCATTGTTCGGAACACATAGGAAACACAGTAGAGTAGAAGAGTGCTCTTTTCTCAAAAGCAGAGTGTGTTTCTTGGAAGTCGAGCTAGCATTTGTTTCCCAGTCCTAAATGGAGTTGAGTCACATGCAGTTTTTTGTCCTACGAGCAAGAGTTATTTTCTGGTAAGACAAGTCACTATTGTGCTCCAATGCCATACACAGTGCAAATAGCACTCGCGTCTGTCCCCGCAAATACAGTGTATTGGACTGAAGAGGAGCTACTGTTCTTGTTTGTTTCCTAAGCAGAATTGAATTAGATATGGCCCGTGTGTGTAGAAAGCACAGTTCTTTTGTTCTGAGCAAGCTCACTGTAAGGACCCCATAGGAAACACAGTAGAGTAGAAGAGTGCTCTTTTCTCAAAAGCAGAGTGTGTTTCATGTAAGGCGAGCTAGCACTTGTTCCCCAGTCCTAAATGGAGTTGAATCACATGAAGTTTCTGGTCCTACGAGCAAGAGTTGTTTTCTGGTAAGGAAAGTCACTATTGCGCTCCCATTGCCATACACAGTGCATATAGCACTCGCGTCTGTTCCCAGCAAGTACAGTGTATCGGACTGAAGAGGAGCTACAGTTCTTGTCAGTTTCCTAAGCAGAGTTGAACTGGTTATGGGCCGTATGTAGGAAGCACAGTTCTTTTGTTTTGAGCAAGCTCACTGTTCTGGCCCTATAGGAAACACAGTAGAGTAGAAGAGTGCTCTTTTCTCTAAAGCAGAGTGTGTTTCTTGTAAGGCCAGCTAGCGTTTGTTTCCCAGTCTTAAATGGAGTTGAATCACATGCAGTTTCTAGTCCTAAGAGCAAGAGTTGTTTTATGGTAAGAAGAGTCACTATTGCGCTGCCATTGCCATACACAGGACAAAGAGCACTGGCGTCTGTTCCTAGCAAGTACAGTGTATTGGACTGAAGAGGATCTACTGTTCTTGTCAGGTTCCTAAGCAGAATTGAACTAGATATGGCCGTGTGTGTAGGAAGCACAGTTCTTTTGTTCTGAGCAAGCTCACTGTTCGGACACCATAGGAAACACAGTAGAGTAGAAGAGTGCTCTTTTCTCAAAAGCAGAGTGTGTTCTTGTAAGACGAGCTAGCATTTGTTTCCCAGTCCTAATTGGAGTTGAGTCACATGCAGTTTTTTGTCCTACGAGCAAGAGTTTTTTCTGGTAAGAAGAGTCACTATTGTGCTCCAATTGCCATACACAGTGCAAATAGCACTCGCGTCCGTTCCCAGCAAGTAGAGTGTATCGGACTGAAGAGGAGCTACTGTTCTTGTCAGTTTCCTAAGCAGACTTGAACTAGATATGGCCTTGTGTGTAGGAAGCACAGTTTTTTTGTTCGGAGCAAGCTCACTTTTCGGAACACATAGGAAACACAGTAGAGTAGAAGAGTGCTCTTTTCTCAAAAGCAGAGTGTGTTTCTTGTAAGGCGAGCTAGCGTTTGTTTCCCAGTCCTAAATGGAGTTGAGTCACATGCAGTTTTTTGTCCTACGAGCAAGAGTTGTTTTCTCATAAGACAAGTCACTATTGTGCTCCAGTAGCCATACACAGTGCAAATAGCACTCGCGTCTGTTCCCCGCAAGTACAGTGTATTGGACTGAAGAGGAGCTACTGTTCTTGTTTGTTTCCAAAGCAGAGTTGAACTAGATATGGCCCGTGTGTTTAGGAGGCACAGTACTTTTGTTCTGAGCAAGCTCACTGTTCGGACCCCATAGGAAACACAGTAGAGTAGAAGAGTGCTCTTTTCTCAAAAGCAGAGTGTGTTTCATGTAAGGCGAGCTAGCACTTGTTCCCCAGTACTAAATGGAGTTGAATCACATGCAGTTTCTGGTCCTACGAGCAAGAGTTGTTTTCTGGTAAGGAAAGTCACTATTGCGCTCCCATTGCCATACACAGTGCAAATAGCACTCGCGTCTGTTCCCAGCAAGTACAGTGTATCGGACTGAAGAGGAGCTACTGTTCTTGTCAGTTTCCTAAGCAGAGTTGAACTAGATATGGCCGGTGTGTGTAGGAAGCACAGTTCTTATGTTCTGAACAAGCTCAATGTTCTGGCCCTATTGGAAACACAGTAGAGTAGAAGAGTGCTCTTTTCTCAAAAGCAGAGTGTGTTTTTGTAAGGCGAGCTAGCATTTGTTTCCTAGTCCTAAATGGAGTTGAATCACATGCAGTTTCTGGTCCTACAAGCAAGAGTTGTTTTCTGGTAAGAAGAGTCACTATTGCGCTGCCATTGCCATACACAGGACAAATAGCACTGGCGTCTGTTCCCAGCAAGTACAGTGTATTGGACTGAAGAGGATCTACTGTTCTTGTCAGGTTCCTAAGCAGACTTGAACTAGATATGGCCGTGTGTGTAGGAAGCACAGTTTTTTTTGTTCTGAGGAAGCTCATTGTTCGAACACATAGGAAACACAGTAGAGTAGAAGAGTGCTCTTTTCTCAAAAGCTGAGTGTGTTTCTTGGAAGTCGAGCTAGCTTTTGTTTCCCACTCCTAAATGGAGTTGAGTCACATGCAGTTTTTTGTCCAACGAGCAAGAGTTATTTTCTGGTAAGACAAGTCACTATTGTGCTCCAATGCCATACACAGTGCAAATAGCACTCGCATCTGTTCCCCGCAAATACATTGTATTGGACTGAAGAGGAGCTACTGTTCTTGTTTGTTTCCTAAGCAGAGTTGAATTAGATATGGCCCGTGTGTGTAGAAAGCACAGTTCTTTATTCTGAGCAAGCTCACTGTTCGGACCCCATAGGAAACACAGTAGTGTAGAAGAGTGCTCTTTTCTCAAAAGCAGAGTGTGTTTCTTGTAAGGCGAGCTAGCATTTCTTTCCCAGTCCTAAATGGAGTTGAATCACATGCAGTTTCTGGTCCTATGAGCAAGAGTTGTTTTCTGGTAAGGAAAGTCACTATTGCGCTCCCATTGCCATACACAGTGCAAATAGCACTCGCGTCTGTTCCCAGCAAGTACAGTGTATCGGACTGAAGAGGAGCTACTGTTCTTTTCAGTTTCCTAAGCAGAGTTGAACTAGTTATGGCCCGTGTGTAGGAAGCACAGTTCTTTTGTTCTGAGCAAGCTCACTGTTCTGGCCCTATACGAAACACAGTAGAGTAGAAGAGTGCTCTTTTCTCAAAAGCAGAGTGTGTTTCTTGTAAGGCGAGCTAGCATTAGTTTCCCAGTCCTAAATGGAGTGGAATCACATGCAGTTTCTGCTCCTACGAACAAGAGTTGTTTCTGGTAAGGAAAGTCACTATTGCGCTCCCATTGCCATACACAGTGCAAATAGCACATGTGTCTGTTCCCAGCAATTACAGTGTATTGGACTGAAGAGGAGCTACTGTTCTTGTCAGGATCCTAAGCAGAGTTGAACTAGATATGGCCCGTGTGTGTAGGAAGCACAGTTCTTATGTTCTGAGCAAGCTCACTGCTCTGGCCCCATAGGAAACACAGTAGAGTAGAAGAGTGCTCTTTTCTCTAAAGCAGAGTGTGTTTCTTGTAAGACGAGCTAGCATTTGTTTCCCAGTCCTAAATGGAGTTGAGTCACATGCAGTTTTTTGTCCTACGAGCAAGAGTTTTTTCAGGTAAGAAGAGTCACTATTGTGCTCCAATTGCCATACACAGTGCAAATAGCACTCGCGTCCGTTCCCAGCAAGTAGAGTGTATCGGACTGAAGAGGAGCTACTGTTCTTGTCAGTTTCCTAAGCAGACTTGAACTAGATATGGCCTTGTGTGTAGGAAGCACAGTTTTTTTGTTCGGAGCAAGCTCACTTTTCGGAACACATAGGAAACACAGTAGAGTAGAAGAGTGCTCTTTTCTCAAAAGCAGAGTGTGTTTCTTGTAAGGCGAGCTAGCGTTTGTTTCCCAGTCCTAAATGGAGTTGAGTCACATGCAGTTTTTTGTCCTACGAGCAAGAGTTGTTTTCTCATAAGACAAGTCACTATTGTGCTCCAGTAGCCATACACAGTGCAAATAGCACTCGCGTCTGTTCCCCGCAAGTACAGTGTATTGGACTGAAGAGGAGCTACTGTTCTTGTTTGTTTCCAAAGCAGAGTTGAACTAGATATGGCCCGTGTGTTTAGGAGGCACAGTACTTTTGTTCTGAGCAAGCTCACTGTTCGGACCCCATAGGAAACACAGTAGAGTAGAAGAGTGCTCTTTTCTCAAAAGCAGAGTGTGTTTCATGTAAGGCGAGCTAGCACTTGTTCCCCAGTACTAAATGGAGTTGAATCACATGCAGTTTCTGGTCCTACGAGCAAGAGTTGTTTTCTGGTAAGGAAAGTCACTATTGCGCTCCCATTGCCATACACAGTGCAAATAGCACTCGCGTCTGTTCCCAGCAAGTACAGTGTATCGGACTGAAGAGGAGCTACAGTTCTTGTCAGTTTCCTAAGCAGAGTTGAACTAGTTATGGCCCGTATGTAGGAAGCACAGTTCTTTTGTTTTAAGCAAGCTCACTGTTCTGGCCCTATAGGAAACACAGTAGAGTAGAAGAGTGCTCTTTTCTCTAAAGCAGAGTGTGTTTCTTGTAAGGCCAGCTAGCGTATGTTTCCCAGTCTTAAATGGAGTTGAATCACATGCAGTTTCTAGTCCTAAGAGCAAGAGTTGTTTTATGGTAAGAAGAGTCACTATTGTGCTCCCATTGCCATACACAGGACAAAGAGCACTGGCGTCTGTTCCTAGCAAGTACAGTGTATTGGACTGAAGAGGATCTACTGTTCTTGTCAGGTTCCTAAGCAGACTTGAACTAGATATGGCCATATGTGTAGGAAGCACAGTTCTTTGGTTCTGAGCAAGCTCACTGTTCGGACACCATAGGAAACACAGTGGAGTAGAAGAGTGCTTTTTTCTCAAAAGCAGAGTGTGTTCTTGTAAGGTGAGCTAGCGTTTGTTTCCCAGTCCTAAATGGAGTTGAATCACATGCCTTTTTCTGGTCCTAAGAGCAAGAGTTGTTTTCTGGTAAGGAAAGTCACTATTGCGCTCCCCTTGCCATACATAGTGCAAATAGCTCTCGCGTCTGTTCCCAGCAAGTACAGTGTATCGGACTGAAGAGGAGCTACTGTTCTTGTCAGTTTCCTAAGCAGAGTTCAACTAGATATGGCCCGTGTGTGTAGGAAGCACCGTTCTTATGTTCTGAGCAAGCTCACTGTTCTGGCCCTACAGGAAACACAGTAGAGTAGAAGAGTGCTCTTTTTTCAAAAGCAGAGTGTGTTTTTGTAAGGCGAGCTAGCGTTTTTTTCCTAGTCCTAAATGGAGTTGATTCACAAGCAGTTTCTGGACCTACGAACAAGAGTTTTTTTCTGGTAAGGAAAGTCACTATTGCGCTCCCATTGCCCTACACAAGGCAAATAGCACTCGCGTCTTTTCCCAGCAAGTACAGTGTATTGGACTGAATTGGAGCTACTGTTCTTGTCAGTTTCCTAAGCAGAGTTGAACTAGATATGTCCCGTGTGTGTAGGAATCACAGGTCTTTTGTTTTGAACAAGCTCACTGTTTGGACCACATAGGAAACACAGTAGAGTAGAAAAGTGCTCTTTTCTGTAAAGCAGAGTGTGTTTCTTGTAAGGCGAGCTAGCGTTTGTTTCCCAGTCCTAAATGGAGTGGAATCACATGCAGTTTCTGGTCCTAGGAGCAAGAGTTGTTTTCTGGTAAGGAAATCACAATTGCGCTCCCATTGCCATACACAGTGCAAATAGCCCTCCCGTCTGTTCCCAGCAAGTACATTGTATTGGACCGAAGAGGAGCTACTGTTCTTCTCAGTTTCCTAAGCAGAGTTGAACTAGATATGGCCCGTGTGTGTAGGAAGTACAGTTCTTTTTTCTGAGCAACCTCACTGTTCTGGCCCTATAGGAAACACAGTAGAGTAGAAGAGTGCTCTTTTCTCAAAAGCAGAGTGTGTTTCTTGTAAAGCGAGCTAGAGTTTATTTCCCAGTCCTAAATGGAGTTGAATCCCATGCAGTTTCTGGTCCTACGAGCAAGAGTTGTATTCTGGTAAGAAGAGTCACTATTGCGCTGCCATTGCCATACACAGGACAATTAGCACTGGCGTCTCTTCCCAGCAAGTACAGTGTATTGGACTGAAGAGGATCAACTGTTCTTGTCAGGTTCCTAAGCAGACTTGAACTAGATATGGCCGTGTGTGTAGGAAGCACAGTTTTTTTGTTTTGAGCAAGCTCACTTTTCGGAACACCTAGGAAACACAGTAGAGTAGAAGAGTGCTCTTTTCTCAAAAGCAGAGTGTGTTTCATGTAAGGCGAGCTAGCATTTGTTTCCCAGTCCTAAATGGAGTTGAATCTCATGCAGTTTCTGGTCTTATGAGCAAGAGTTGTTTTCTGGTAAGGAAAGTCACTATTGAGCTCCCATTGACATACACAGTGCAAATAGCACTCGAGTGTGTTCCCAGCAAGTACAGTGTATCGGACTGAAGAGGAGCTACTGTTCTTGTCAGTTTCCTAAGCAGAGTTGAACTAGATATGGCCCGTGTGTTGGAAGCACAGTTCTTTTGTTCTGAGCAAGCTCACTGTTCTGGCCCTATAGGAAACACAGTAGAGTAGAAGAGTGCTCTTTTCTCTAAAGCAGAGTGTGTTTCTTGTAAGGTGAGCTAGCTTTTGTTTCCCAGTCCTAAATGGAGTTGAATCACATGCAGTTTCTGGTCCTACAAGCAAGAGTTGTTTTCTGGTAAGAAGAATCACTATTGCACTGCCATTGCCATACACAGGACAAATAGCACTGGCGTCTGTTCCCAGCAAGTACAGTGTATTGGACTGAAGAGGATCTACTGTTCTTGTCAGGTTCCTAAGCAGAATTGAACTAGATATGGCCGTGTGTGTAGGAAGCACAGTTCTTTTGTTCTGAGCAAGCTCACTGTTCGGACCCCATAGGAAACACAGTAGAGTAGAAGAGTGCTCTTTTCTCAAAAGCAGAGTGTGTTTCTTGTAAGTCGAGCTAGCGTTTGTTTCCCAGTCCTCACTGGAGTTGAGTCACTTGCAGTTTTTTGTCCTACGAGCAAGAGTTTTTTTCTGGTAAGACGAGTCACTATTGTGCTCAAATGCCATACAGTGCAAATAGCACTCGCGTCTGTTCCCCGCAAGTACAGTGTATCGGACTGAAGAGGAGCTACTGTTCTTCTTTGTTTCCTAAGCAGAGTTGAACTAGATATGGCCCGTGTGTGTAGAAAGCACAGTTCTTTTGTTCTGAGCAAGCTCACTGTTCGGACCCCATAGGAAACACAGTAGAGTAGAAGAGTGCTCTTTTCTCAAAAGCAGAGTGTGTTTCTTGTAAGGCGAGCTAGCATTTGTTTCCCAGTCCTAAATGGAGTTGAATCACATGCAGTTTCTGGTCCTACGAGCAAGAGTTGTTTTCTGGTAAGGTAAGTCACTATTGCGCTTCCATTGCCGTACACAGTGAAAAAAACACTCGCGTCTGTTCCCAGCAAGTACAGTGTATCGGACTGAAGAGGAGCTACTGTTCATGTCAGTTTCCTAAGCAGAGTTGAACTAGTTATGGCCCGTGTGTAGGAAGCACAGTTCTTTTGTTCTGAGCAAGCTCACTGTTCTGGCCCTATAGGAAACACAATAGAGTAGAAGAGTGCTCTTTTCCCTAAAGCAGAGTGTGTTTCTTGTAAGTCGAGCTAGCGTTTGTTTCCCAGTCCTAAATGGAGTTGAATCACATGCAGTTTCTAGTCCAAGAGCAAGGGTTGTTTTATGGTAAGAAGAGTCACTATTGTGCTGCCATTGCCATACACAGGACAAATAGCACTGGCGTCTGTTCCCAGCAAGTACAGTGTATTGTACAGAAGAGGATCTACTGTTCTTGTCAGGTTCCTAAGCAGAATTGAACTAGATATGGCTGTGTGTGTAGGAAGCACAGTTCTAATGTTCTGAGCAAGTTCACTCTTCTGGCTCTATAGGAAACACAGTAGAGTAGAAGAGTGCTCTTTTCTCAAAAGCAGAGTGTGTTTCTTGGAAGTCGAGCTAGCGTTTGTTTCCTAGTCCTAAATGGAGTTGAGTCACATGCAGTTTTTTGTCCTACGAGCAAGAGTTGTTTTCTGGTAAGACAAGTCACTATTGTGCTCCAATTGCCAACACAGTTCAAATAGCACTCGCGTCTGTTCACTGCAAGTACAGTGTATTGGAAGGAAGAGGAGCTATTGTTCTTGTCAATTTCCTAAGCAGAGTTGAACTGGATATGGCCGTATGTGTAGGAAGCACAGTTCTTTTGTTCTGAGCAAGCTCACTGTTCGGACCCCATAGGAAACACAGTAGAGTAGAAGAGTGCTCTTTTCTCAAAAGCAGAGTGTGTTTCATATAAGGCGAGCTAGCATTTGTTTCCCAGTCCTAAATGGAGTTGAATCTCATGCAGTTTCTGGTCTTACGAGCAAAAGTTGTTTTCTGGTAAGGAAAGTCACTATTGCGCTCACATTGCCATACACAGTGCAAATAGCACTCGCGTCTGTTCCCAGCAAGTACAGTGTATCGGACTGAAGAGGTGCTACTGTTCTTGTCAGTTTCCTAAGCAGAGTTGAACGAGATATGGCCCTGTGTGTAGGAAGCACAGTCCTTTTTTTCTGAGCAAGCTCAATGTTCTGGCCATATAGGAAACACAATGGAGTAGAAGAGTGCTGTTTTCTCTACAGCAGAGTGTGTTTCATGTAAGGCGAGCTAGCATTTGTTTCCCAGTCCTAAATGGAGTTGAATCTCATGCAGTTTCTGGTCTTATGAGCAAGAGTTCTTTTCTGGTAAGGAAAGTCACTATTGCGCTCCCATTGACATACACAGTGCAAATAGCACTCGCGTCTGTTCCCAGCAAGTGCAGTGTATCGGACTGAAGAGGAGCTACTGTTCTTGTCAGTTTCCTAAGCAGAGTTGAACTAGATATGGCCCGTGTGTAGGAAGCACAGTTCTTTTGTTCTGAGAAAGCTCACTGTTCTGGCCCTATAGGAAACACAGAAGAGTAGAAGAGTGCTCTTTTCTCAGAAGCAGAGTGTGTTTCTTGTAAGTCGAGCTAGAGTTTGTTTCCCAGTCCTAAATGGAGTTGAGTCACATGCAGTTTTTTGTCCTACGAGCAAGAGTTGTTTCCTGGTAAGACGAGTCACTATTGTGCTCCAATGCCATACACAGTGCAAATAGCACTCGCGTCTGTTCCCGCAAGTACAGTGTATCGGACTGAAGAGGAGCTACTGTTCTTGTTTGTTTCCTAAGCAGAGTTGAACTAGATGTGGCCCGTGTGTGTAGAAAGCACAGTTCTTTTGTTCTGAGCAAGCTTACTGTTCGGACCCCATAGGAAACACAGTAGAGTAGAAGAGTGCTCTTTTCTCAAAAGCAGAGTGTGTTTCTTGTAAGGCGAGCTAGCATTTGTTTCCCAGTCCTAAATGAAGTTGAATCACATGCAGTTTCTGGTCCTACGAGCAAGAGTTGTTTTCTCGTAAGGAAAGTCACTATTGCGCTCCCATTGCCATACACAGTGCAAATAGCACTCGCGTCTGTTCCCAGCAAGTACAGTTTATGGGACTGAAGAGGAGCTACTGTTCATGTCAGTTTCCTAAGCAGAGTTGAACTAGTTATTGCCCGTGTGTAGGAAGCACAGTTCTTTTGTTCTGAGCAAGCTCACTGTTCTGGCCCTATAGGAAACACAATAGAGTAGAAGAGTGCTTTTTTCCCTAAAGCAGAGTGTGTTTCTTGTAAGGCGAGCTAGCGTTTGTTTCCCAGTCCTAAATGGAGTTGAATCACATGCAGTTTCTAGTCCTACGAGCAAGGGTTGTTTTATGGTAAGAAGAGTCACTATTGCGCTGCCATTGCCATACACAGGACAAATAGCACTGGCGTCTGTTCCCAGCAAGTACAGTGTATTGTACAGAAGAGGATCTACTGTTCTTGTCAGGTTCCTAAGCAGAATTGAACTAGATATGGCCCATGTGTGTAGGAAGCACAGTTCTTTTGTTCTGAGCAAGTTCACTCTTCTGGCTCTATAGGAAACACAGTAGAGTAGAAGAGTGCTCTTTTCTCAAAAGCAGAGTTTGTTTCTTGGAAGTCGAGCTGGCGTTTGTTTCCTAGTCCTAAATGGAGTTGAGTCACATGCAGTTTTTTGTCCTACGAGCAAGAGTTCTTTTCTGGTAAGACAAGTCACTATTGTGCTCCAATTGCCAAAACAGTTCAAATAGCACTCGCGTCTGTTCACTGCAAGTACAGTGTATTGGAAGGAAGAGGAGCTATTGTTCTTGTCAATTTCCTAAGCAGAGTTGAACTGGATATGGCCGTATGTGTAGGAAGCACAGTTCTTTTGTTCTGAGCAAGCTCACTGTTCGAACCCCATAGGAAACACAGTAGAGTAGAAGAGTGCTCTTTTCTCAAAAGCAGAGTGTGTTTCATATAAGGCGAGCTAGCATTTGTTTCCCAGTCCTAAATGGAGTTGAATCTCATGCAGTTTCTGGTCTTATGAGCAAGAGTTGTTTTCTGGTAAAGAAAGTCACTATTGCGCTCCCATTGACATACACAGTGCAAATAGCACTCGCGTCTGTTCCCAGCAAGTACAGTGTATCGGACTGAAGAGGAGCTACTGTTCTTGTCAGTTTCCTAAGCAGAGTTGAACTAGATATGGCCCGTGTGTAGGAAGTACAGTTCTTTTGTTCTGAGCAAGCTCACTGTTCTGGCCCTATAGGAAACACAGTAGAGTAGAAGAGTGCTCTTTTCTGTAAAGCAGAGTGTGTTTCTTGTAAGGTGAGCTAGCTTTTGTTTCCCAGTCCTAAATGGAGTTGAATCACATGCAGTTTCTGGTCCTACAAGCAAGAGTTGTTTTCTGGTAAGAAGAGTCACTATTGCGCTGCCATTGCCATACACAGGACAAATAGCACTGGCGTCTTTTCTCAGCAAGTACAGTGTATTGGACTGAAGAGGATCTACTGTTCTTGTCAGGTTCCTAAGCAGAATTGAACTAGATATAGCCGTGTGTGTAGGAAACACAGTTCTTTTGTTCTGAGCAAGCTCACTGTTCGGACCCCATAGGAAACACAGTAGAGAAGAAGAGTGCTCTTTTCTCCAAAGCAGAGTGTGTTTCTTGTACGTCGAGCTAGCGTTTGTTTCACAGTCCTAAATGGAGTTGAGTCCCATGCAGTTTTTTGTCCTACGAGCAAGAGTTGTTTTCTGGTAAGACGAGTCACTATTGTGCTCCAATGCCATACACAGTGCAAATAGCACTCGCGTCTGTTCCCGCAAGTACAGTGTATCGGACTGAAGAGGAGCTACTGTTCTTGTTTGTTTCCTAAGCAGAGTTGAACTAGATATGGCCCGTGTGTGTAGAAAGCACAGTTCTTTTGTTCTGAGCAAGCTCACTGTTCGGAACCCTTAGGAAACACAGTAGAGTAAAAGAGTGCTCTTTTCTCAAAAGCAGAGTGTGTTTCTTGTAAGGCGAGCTAGCATTTGTTTCCCAGTCCTAAACGGAGTTGAATCACATGCAGTTTCTGGTCCTACGAGCAAGAGTTGTTTTCTCGTAAGGAAAGTCACTATTGCGCTCCCATTGCCATACACAGTGCAAATAGCACTCGCGTCTGTTCCCAGCAAGTACAGTGTATCGGACTGAATAGGAGCTACTGTTCTTGTCAGTTTCCTAAGCAGAGTTGAACTAGTTATGGCCCGTGTGTAGGAAGCACATTTCTTTTGTTCTGAGAAAGCTCACTGTTCTGGCCCTATAGGAAACACAATAGAGTAGAAGAGTGCTCTTTTCCCTAAAGCAGAGTGTGTTTCTTGTAAGGCGAGCTAGCGTTTGTTTCCGAGTACTAAATGGAGTTGAATCACATGCAGTTTCTAGTCCTACGAGCAAGAGTTGTTTTATGGTAAGAAGTGTCACTATTGCACTGCCATTGCCATACACAGGACAAATAGCACTGGCGTCTGTTCCCAGCAAGTACAGTGTATTGTACAGAAGAGGATCTACTGTTCTTGTCAGGTTCCTAAGCAGAATTGAACTAGATATGGCCGTGTGTGTAGGAAGCACAGTTCTAATGTTCTGAGCAAGTTCAATCTTCTGGCTCTATAGGAAACACAGTAGAGTAGAAGAGTGCTCTTTTCTCAAAAGCAGAGTGTGTTTCTTGGAAGTCGAGCTAGCGTTTGTTTCTTAGTCCTAAATGGAGTTGAGTCACATGCAGTATTTTGTCCTACGAGCAAGAGTTGTTTTCTGGTAAGACAAGTAACTATTGTGCTCCAATTGCCATACACAGTGCAAATAGCACTCGCATCTGTTCCCTGCAAGTACAGTGTATTGGAAGGAAGAGGAGCTATTGTTCTTGTCAGTTTCCTAAGCAGAGTTGAACTAGATATGGCCCATGTGTGTAGGAAGCACAATTCTTTTGTTCTGAGCAAGCTCACTGTTCGGACCCCTTAGGAAATACAGTAGAGTAGAAGAGTGCTCTTTTCTCAAAAGCAGAGTGTGTTTCATGTAAGGCAAGCTAGCATTTGTTTCCCAGTCCTAAATGGAGTTAAATCACATGCAGTTTCTGGTCTTACGAGCAAAAGTTGTTTTCTGGTAAGGAAAGTCACTATTGCGCTCACATTGCCATACACAGTGCAAATAGCACTCGCGTCTGTTCCCAGCAAGTACAGTGTATCGGACTGAAGAAGTGCTACTGTTCTTGTCAGTTTCCTAAGCAGAGTTGAACGAGATATGGCCCTGTGTGTAGGAAGCACAGTCCTTTTTTTCTGAGCAAGCTCAATGTTCTGGCCATATAGGAAACACAATGGAGTAGAAGAGTGCTGTTTTCTCTAAAGCAGAGTGTGTTTCATGTAAGGCAAGCTAGCATTTGTTTCCCAGTCCTAAATGGAGTTGAATCTCATGCAGTTTCTGGTCTTATGAGCAAGAGTTGTTTTCTGGTAAGGAAAGTCACTATTGCGCTCCCATTGACATACACAGTGCAAATAGCACTCGCGTCTGTTCCCAGCAAGTGCAGTGTATCGGACTGAAGAGGAGCTACTGTTCTTGTCAGTTTCCTAAGCAGAGTTGAACTAGATATGGCCCGTGTGTAGGAAGTACAGTTCTTTTGTTCTGAGAAAGCTCACTGTTCTGGCCCTATAGGAAACACAGAAGAGTAGAAGAGTGCTCTTTTCTCAGAAGCAGAGTGTGTTTCTTGTAAGGTGAGCTAGCTTTTGTTTCCCAGTCCTAAATGGAGTTGAATCACATGCAGTTTCTGGTCCTACAAGCAAGAGTTGTTTTCTGGTAAGAAGAGTCACTATTGCGCTGCCATTGCCATTCACAGGACAAATAGCACTGGCGTCTGTTCCCAGCAAGTACAGTGTATTGGACTGAAGAGGATCTACTGTTCTTGTCAGGTTCCTAAGCACAATTGAACTAGATATGGCCGTGTGTGTAGGAAGCACAGTTCTGTTGTTCTGTGCAAGCTCTGTTCTGACCCCATAGGAAACACAGTAGAGTAGAAGAGTGCTCTTTTCTCAAAAGCAGAGTGTGTTTCTTGTAAGTCGAGCTAGCGTTTGTTTTGCAGTCCTCAATGGAGTTGAGTCACATGCAGTTTTTTGTCCTACGAGCAAGAGTTGTTTTCTGGTAAGACGAGTCACTATTGTGCTCCAATGCCATACACAGTGCAAATAGCATTCGCGTCTGTTCCCCGCAAGTACAGTGTATCGGACTGAAGAGGAGGTACTGTTCTTGTCAGTTTCCAAAGCAGAGGTGAACTAGATATGGCCCGTGTGTAGGAAGCACAGTTCTTTTGTTCTGAGCAAGCTCACTGTTCTGGCCCTATAGGAAACACAGTAGAGTAGAAGAGTGCTCTTTTCTCTAAAGCAGAGTGTGTTTCTTGTAAGGCCAGCCAGCGTTTGTTTCCCAGTCTTAAATGGAGTTGAATCACATGCAGTTTCTAGTCCTAAGAGCAAGAGTTGTTTTATGGGAAGAAGAGTCACTATTGCACTGCCATTGCCATACTCAGGACAAAGAGCACTGGCGTCTGTTCCTAGCAAGTACAGTGTATTGGACTGAAGAGGATCTACTGTTCTTGTCAGGTTCCTAAGCAGACTTGAACTAGATATGGCCGTGTGTGTAGGAAGCACAGTTCTTTTGTTCTGAGCAAGCTCACTGTTCAGACACCATAGGAAACACAGTAGAGTAGAAGAGTGCTCTTTTCTCAAAAGCAGAGTGTGTTCTTGTAAGGCGAGCTAGCGTTTGTTTCCCAGTCCTAAATGGAGTTGAATCACATGCAGTTTCTGGTCCTAAGAGCAAGAGTTGTTTTCTGGTAAGGAAAGTCTCTATTGCGCTCCCCTTGCCATACATAGTGCAAATAGCCTTCGCGTCTGTTCCCAGCAAGTACAGTGTATCGGACTGAAGAGCAGCTACTGTTCTTGTCAGTTTCCTAAGCAGAGTTCAACTAGATATGGCCCGTGTGTGTAGGAAGCACCGTTCTTATGTTCTGAGCAAGCTCACTGTTCTGGCCCTATAGGAAACACAGTAGAGTAGAAGAGTGCTCTTTTCTCAAAAGCAGAGTGTGTTTTTGTAAGGCGAGCTAGCGTCTGTTTCCTAGTCCTAAATGGAGTTGATTCACAAGCAGTTTCTGGTCCTACGAACAAGAGTTTTTTTCTGGTAGGGAAAGTCACTATTGCGCTCCCATTGCCCTACACAAGGCAAATAGCACTCGCGTCTTTTCCCAGCAAGTACAGTGTATTGGACTGAATAGGAGCTACTGTTCTTGTCAGTTTCCTAAGCAGAGTTGAACTAGATATGGTCCGTGTGTGTAGGAATCACAGGTTTTTTGTTCTGAACAAGCTCACTGTTTGGACCACATAGGAAACACAGTAGAGTAGAAGAGTGCTCTTTTCTCTAAAGCAGAGTGTGTTTCTTGTAAGGCGAGCTAGCATTTGTTTTCCAGTCCTAAATGGAGTGGAATCACATGCAGTTTCTGGTCCTAGGAGCAAGAGTTGTTTTCTGGTAAGGAAATCACAATTGCGCTCCCATTGCCATACACAGTGCAAATAGCCCTCCTGTCTGTTCCCAGCAAGTACATTGTATTGGACCGAAGAGGAGCTAGTGTTCTTCTCAGTTTCCTAAGCAGAGTTGAACTTGATATGGCCCGTGTGTGTAGGAAGTACAGTTCTTTTTTTCTGAGCAACCACACTGTTCTGGCCCTATAGGAAACACAGTAGAGTAGAAGAGAGCTCTTTTCTCAAAAGCAGAGTGTGTTTCTTGTAAAGCGAGCTAGAGTTTATTTCCCAGTCCTAAATGGAGTTGTATCCCATGCAGTTTCTGGTCCTATGAGCAAGAGTTGTTTTCTGGTAAGAAGAGTCACTATTGCGCTGCCATTGCCATACACAGGACAAATAGCACTGGCGTCGCTTCCCAGCAAGTACAGTGTATTGGACTGAAGAGGATCAACTGTTCTTGTCAGGTTCCTAAGCAGACTTGAACTAGATATGGCCGTGTGTGTAGGAAGCACAGTTTTTTTGTTTTGAGCAAGCTCACTTTTCGGACCCCATAGGAAACACAGTAGAGTAGAAGAGTGCTCTTTTCTCAAAAGCAGAGTGTGTTTCTTGTAAGGCGAGCTAGCATTTGTTTCCCAGTCCTAAATGGAGTTGAATCACATGCAGTTTCTGGTCCTACGAGCAAGAGTTGTTTTCTGGTAACGGAAGTCACTATTGTGCTCCCATTGCCATACACAGTGCAAATAGCACTCGCGTCTGTTCCCAGCAAGTACAGTGTATCGAACTGAAGAGGATCTACTGTTCTTGTCAGGTTCCTAAGCAGAATTGAACTAGATATGGCCGTGTGTGTAGCAAGCACAGTTCTAATGTTCTGAGCAAGTTCAATCTTCTGGCTCTATAGGAAACACAGTAGAGTAGAAGAGTGCTCTTTTCTGTAAAGCAGAGTGTGTTTCTTGGAAGTCGAGCTGGCGTTTGTTTCCTAGTCCTAAATGGAGTTGAGTCACATGCAGTTTTTTGTCCTACGAGCAAGAGTTGTTTTCTGGTAAGACAAGTCACTATTGTGCTCCAATTGCCATACACATTGCAAATAGCACTCGCGTCTGTTCCCTGCAAGTACAGTGTATTGGAAGGAAGAGGAGCTATTGTTCTTGTCAGTTTCCTAAGCAGAGTTGAACTAGATATGGCCCATGTGTTTCGGAAGCACAGTTCTTTTGTTCTGAGCAAGCTCACTGTGCGGACCCCTTAGGAAACACAGTAGAGTAGAAGAGTGCTCTTTTCTCAAAAGCAGAGTGTGTTTCATGTAAGGCGAGCTAGCATTTGTTTCCCTGTACTAAATGGAGTTGAATCACATGGAGTTTCTGGTCTTACGAGCAAGAGTTGTTTTCTGGTAAGGAAAATCACTATTGCGCTCCCATTGCCATACACAGTGCAAATAGCACTCGCGTCTGTTCCCAGCAAGTACAGTGTATCGGACTGAAGAGGTGCTACTGTTCTTGTCAGTTTCCTAAGCAGAGTTGAACTAGATATGGCCCGTGTGTAGGAAGCACAGTTCTTTTGTTCTGAGCAAGCTCACTGTTCTGGCCCTATAGGAAACACAGTAGAGTAGAAGAGTGCTCTTTTCTCTAAAGCAGATTGTGTTTCTTGTAAGGTGAGCCAGCTTTTGTTTCCCAGTCCTAAATGGAGTTGAGTCACATGCAGTTTTTTTTCCTACGAGCAAGAGTTGTTTTCTGGTAAGAAGAGTCACTATTGCGCTCCCAAGCCATACACAGTGCAAATAGCACTCGCGTCTGTTCCCAGCAAGTACAGCGTAACGGACTGAAGAGGACCTACTGTTCTTGTCAGTTTTCAAAGCAGAGTTGAACTAGTTATGGCCCTGTTTGTAGAAAGCACAGTTCTTTTGTTCTGAGAAAGCTCACTGTTCTGGCCCTATAGAAAACACAATAGAGTAGAAGAGTGCTCTTTTCCCTAAAGCAGAGTGTTTTTCTTGTAAGGCGAGCTAGCGTTTGTTTCCCAGTCCTAAATGGAGATGAATCACATGCAGTTTCTAGTCCTATGAGCAAGAGTTGTTTTATGGTAAGAAGAGTCACTATTGCACTGCCATTGCCATACACAGGACAAATAGCACTGGCGTCTGTTCCCAGCAAGTACAGTGTATTGTACAGAAGAGGATCTACTGTTCTTGTCAGGTTCCTAAGCAGAATTGAACTAGATATGGCCGTGTGTGTAGGAAGCACAGTCTTAATGTTCTGAGCAAGTTCAATCTTCTGGTTCTATAGAAAACACAGTAGAGTAGAAGAGTGCTCTTTTCTCAAAAGCAGAGTGTGTTTCTTGGAAGTCGAGCTAGCGTTTGTTTCCCAGTCTTAAATGGAGTTGAATCACATGCAGTTTCTAGTCCTACGAGCAAGGGTTGTTTTATGGTAAGAAGAGTCACTATTGCGCTGCCATTGCCATACACAGGACAAATAGCACTGGCGTCTGTTCCCAGCAAGTACAGTGTATTGTACAGAAGAGGATCTACTGTTCTTGTCAGGTTCCTAAGCAGAATTGAACTAGATATAGCCGTGTGTGTAGGAAGCACATTTCTAATGTTCTGAGCAAGTTCACTCTTCTGGCTCTATAGGAAACACAGTAGAGTAGAAGAGTGCTCTTTTCTCAAAAGCAGAGTGTGTTTCTTGGAAGTCGAGCTAGCGTTTGTTTCCTAGTCCTAAATGGAGTTGAGTCACATGCAGTTTTTTGTCCTATGAGCAAGAGTTGTTTTCTGGTAAGACAAGTCACTATTGTGCTCCAATTGCCATACACAGTACAAATAGCACTCGCGTCTGTTCCCTGCAAGTACAGTGTATTGGAAGGAAGAGGAGCTATTGTTCTTGTCAGTTTCCTAAGCAGAGTTGAACTAGATATGGCCCGTGTGTGTAGGAAGCACAGTTCTTTTGTTCTGAGCAAGCTCACTGTTCGGACCCCATAGGAAACACAGTAGAGTAGAAGAGTGCTCTTTTCTCTAAAGCAGAGTGTGTTTCTTGTAAGGCGAGCTAGCGTTTGTTTCCCAGTCCTAAATGGAGTTGAATTCCATGAAGTTTCTGGTACTACGAGCAAGAGTTGTTTTCTGGTAAGGAAAGTCACTAGTGCGCTGCCATTGCATACACAAGACAAATAGCACTGGCGTCTGTTCCCAGCAAGTACAGTGTATTGGACTAAAGGGGATCTACTGTTCTTGTCAGGTTCCTAAACAGAGTTGAACTAGATATGGCCCTTGTGTGTAGGAAGCATAGTTATTATGTTCTGAGCAGGCTCACTGTTCTGGCCCTTAGGAAACACAGTAGAGTGGAAGAGTGCTCTTTTCTGTAAAGCAGAGTGTGTTTCTTGTAAGGCAAGCTAGCGTTTTTTTCCCATTCTTAAAGGGAGTTGAATCCCATGCAGTTTCTGGTCCTACGAGCAAGAGTTGTTTTCTGGTAAGGAAAGTCACTATTGCGCTCCCATTGCCATACACAGTGCAAAAGCACTCGCGTCTGTTCCCTGCAAGTACAGTGTATTGGAAGGAAGAGGAGCTATTGTTCTTGTCAGTTTCCTAAGCAGAGTTGAACTAGATATGGCCCATGTGTGTCGGAAGCACAGTTCTTTTGTTCTGAGCAAGCTCACTGTTCGGACCCCTTAGGAAACACAGAAGAGTAGAAGAGTGCTCTTTTCTCAAAAGCAGAGTGTGTTTCATGTAAGGGGAGCTAGCATTTGTTTCCCAGTCCTAAATGGAGTTGAATCACATGCAGTTTCTGGTCTTACGAGCAAGAGTTGTTTTCTGGTAAGGAAAGTCACTATTGCGCTCCCATTGCCATACACAGTGCAAATAGCACTCGCGTCTGTTCCCAGCAAGTACAGTGTATCGGACTGAAGAGGTGCTACTGTTCTTGTCAGTTTCCTAAGCAGAGTTGAACTAGATATGGCCCGTGTGTAGGAAGCACAGTTCTTTTGTTCTGAGCAAGCTCACTGTTCTGGCCCTATAGGAAACACAGTAGAGTAGAAGAGTGCTCTTTTCTCTAAAGCAGATTGTGTTTCTTGTAAGGTGAGCCAGCTTTTGTTTCCCAGTCCTAAATGGAGTTGAGTCACATGCAGTTTTTTTTCCTACGAGCAAGAGTTGTTTTCTGGTAAGATGAGTCACTATTGTGCTCCAATGCCATACACAGTGCAAATAGCACTCGCGTCTGTTCCCTGCAAGTACAGTGTATCGGACTGAAGAGGAGCTACTGTTCTTCTCAGGTTCCTAAGCAGAATTGAACTAGATATGGCCGTGTGTGTAGGAAGCACAGTCTTAATGTTCTGAGCAAGTTCAATCTTCTGGTTCTATAGAAAACACAGTAGAGTAGAAGAGTGCTCTTTTCTCAAAAGCAGAGTGTGTTTCTTGGAAGTCGAGCTAGCGTTTGTTTCCCAGTCTTAAATGGAGTTGAATCACATGCAGTTTCTAGTCCTACGAGCAAGGGTTGTTTTATGGTAAGAAGAGTCACTATTGCGCTGCCATTGCCATACACAGGACAAATAGCACTGGCGTCTGTTCCCAGCAAGTACAGTGTATTGTACAGAAGAGGATCTACTGTTCTTGTCAGGTTCCTAAGCAGAATTGAACTAGATATAGCCGTGTGTGTAGGAAGCACATTTCTAATGTTCTGAGCAAGTTCACTCTTCTGGCTCTATAGGAAACACAGTAGAGTAGAAGAGTGCTCTTTTCTCAAAAGCAGAGTGTGTTTCTTGGAAGTCGAGCTAGCGTTTGTTTCCTAGTCCTAAATGGAGTTGAGTCACATGCAGTTTTTTGTCCTACGAGCAAGAGTTGTTTTCTGGTAAGACAAGTCACTATTGTGCTCCAATTGCCATACACATTACAAATAGCACTCGCGTCTGTTCCCTGCAAGTACAGTGTATTGGAAGGAAGAGGAGCTATTGTTCTTGTCAGTTTCCTAAGCAGAGTTGAACTAGATATGGCCCGTGTGTGTAGGAAGCACAGTTCTTTTGTTCTGAGCAAGCTCACTGTTCGGACCCCATAGGAAACACAGTAGAGTAGAAGAGTGCTCTTTTCTCAAAAGCAGAGTGTGTTTCATGTAAGGCGAGCTAGCATTTGTTTCCCAGTCCTAAATGGAGTTGAATCTCATGCAGTTTCTGGTCTTACGAGCAAGAGTTGTTTTCTGGTAAGGAAAGTCACTATTGTGCTCCCATTGCCATACACAGTGCAAATAGCACTCGCGTCTGTTCCCAGCAAGTACAGTGTATCAGACTGAAGAGGTGCTACTGTTCTTGTCAGTTTCCTAAGCAGAGTTGAACTAGATATGGCCCGTGTGTAGGAAGCACAGTTCTTTTGTTCTGAGCAAGCTCACTGTTCTGGCCCTATAGGAAACAGAGTAGAGTAGAAGAGTGCTCTTTTCTGTAAAGCAGAGTGTGTTTCTTGTAAGGTGAGCTAGCTTTTGTTTCCCAGTCCCAAATGGAGTTGAATCACATGCAGTTTCTGGTCCTACAAGCAAGAGTTGTTTTCTGGTAAGGTGAGTCACTACTGCGCTGCCATTGCCATACACAGGACAAATAGCACTGGCGTCTGTTCCCAGCAAGTACAGTGTCTTATACTGAAGAGGATCTACTGTTCTTGTCAGGTTCCTAAGCAGAAGTGAACTAGATATGGCCGTGTGTGTAGGAAGCACAGTTCTTTTGTTCTGAGCAAGCTCACTGTTCGGACCCCATAGGAAACACAGTAGAGTAGAAGAGTGCTCTTTTCTCAAAAGCAGAGTGTGTTTCTTGGAAGTCGAGCTAGCGTTTGTTTCCTAGTCCTAAATGGAGTTGAGTCACATGCAGTTTTTTGTCCTACGAGCAAGAGTTGTTTTCTGGTAAGACAAGTCACTATTGTGCTCCAATTGCCATACACAGTGCAAATAGCACTAGCGTCTGTTCCCTGCAAGTACAGTGTATTGGAAGGAAGAGGAGCTATTGTTCTTGTCAATTTCCTAAGCAGAGTTGAACTAGATATGGCCCATGTGTGCAGGAAGCACAGTTCTTTTGTTCTGCGCAAGCTCACTGTTCGGACCCCTTAGGAAACACAGTAGAGTAGAAGAGTGCTCTTTTCTCAAAAGCAGAGTGTGTTTCATGTAAGGCGAGCTAGCATTTGTTTCCCAGTCCTAAATGGAGTTGAATCACATGCAGTTTTTGGTCTTACGAGCAAGAGTTGTTTTCTGGTAAGGAAAGTCACTATTGCGCTCCCATTGCCATACACAGTGCAATTAGCACTCGCGTCTGTTCCCAGCAAGTACAGTGTATCGGACTGAAGAGGTGCTACTGTTCTTGTCAGTTTCCTAAGCAGAGTTGAACTAGATATGGCCCTGTGTGTAGGAAGCACAGTCCTTTTGTTCTGAGCAAGCTCACTGTTCTGGCCCTATAGGAAACACAGTAGAGTAGAAGAGTGCTCTTTTCTCTAAAGCAGAGTGTGTTTCATGTAAGGCGAGCTAGCATTTATTTCCCAGTCCTAAATGGAGTTCAATCTCATGCAGTTTCTGGTCTTAGGAGCAAGAGTTGTTTTCTGGTAAGGAAAGTCACTATTCCGCTCCCATTGACATACACAGTGCAAATAGCACTCGCGTCTGTTCCCTGCAAGTACAGTGTATCGGAGTGAAGAGGAGCTACTGTTCTTGTCAGTTTCCTAAGCAGAGTTGAACTAGATATGGCCCGTGTGTAGGAAGCACAGTTCTTTTGTTCTGAGAAAGCTCACTGTTCTGGCCTTATAGGAAACACAGTAGAGTAGAAGAGTGCTCTTTTCTCTAAAGCAGAGTGTGTTTCTTGTAAGGTGAGCTAGCCTTTGTTTCCCAGTCCTAAATGGAGTTGAATCACATGCAGTTTCTGGACCTACAAGCAAGAGTTGTTTTCTGGTAAGAAGAGTCACTATTGCGCTGCCATTGTCATACACAGGACAAATAGCACTGGCGTCTGTTCCCAGCAAGTACAGTGTATTGGACTGAAGAGGATCTACTGTTCTTGTCAGGTTCCTAAGCAGAATTGAACTAGATATGGCCGTGTGTAGGAAGCACAGTTCTTTGGTTCTGAGCAAGCTGACTGTTCGGACCCCATAGGAAACACAGTAGAGTAGAAGAGTGCTCTTTTCTGAAAAGCAGAGTGTGTTTCTTGTAAGGCGAGCTAGCGTTTGTTTCCCAGTCCTCAATGGAGTTGAGTCACATGCAGTTTTTTGTCCTACGAGCAAGAGTTGTTTTCTGGTAAGACGAGTCACTATTGTGCTCCAATGCCATACACAGTGCAAATAGCACTCGCGTCTGTTCCCCGCAAGTACAGTGTATCGGACTGAAGAGGACCTACTGTTCTTGTTTGTTTCCTAAGCACAGTTGAACTAGATATGGCCTGTGTGTGTAGAAAGCACAGTTCTTTTGTTCTGAGCAAGCTCTCTGTTCAGACCACATAGGAAACACAGTAGAGTAGAAGTGTGCTCTTTTCTCAAAACCAGAGTGTGTTTCTTGTAAGTCGAGCTAGCATTTGTTTCCCAGTCCTAAATGGAGTTGAGTTACATGCAGTTTTTGGTCCTACGAGCAAGAGTTTTTTTCTGGTAAGATGAGTCACTATTGTGCTCCAATGCCAAACACAGTGCAAATAGCACTCGCGTCTGTTCCCCGCAAGTACAGTGTATCGGACTGAAGAGGAGCTACTGTTCTTGTCAGTTTTCTAAGCAGAGTTGAACTAGTTATGGCCCGTGTGTAGGAAGCACAGTTCTTTTGTTCTGAGAAAGCTCACTGTTCTGGCCCTATAGGAAACACAATAGAGTAGAAGAGTGCTCTTTTCCCTAAAGCAGAGTGTGTTTCTTGTAAGGCGAGCTAGCGTTTGTTTCCCAGTCCTAAATGGAGATGAATCACATGCAGTTTCTAGTCCTACGAGCAAGAGTTTTTTTATGGTAAGAAGAGTCACTATTGCACTGCCATTGCCATACACAGGACAAATAGCACTGGCGTCTTTTCCCAGCAAGTACAGTGTATTGTACAGAAGAGGATTTACTGTTCTTGTCAGGTTCCTAAGCAGAATTGAACTAGATATGGCCGTGTGTGTAGGAAGCACAGTCTTAATGTTCTGAGCAAGTTCAATCTTCTGGCTCTATAGGAAACACAGTAGAGTAGATGAGTGTTCTTTTCTCAAAAGCAGAGTGTGTTTCTTGGAAGTCGAGCTAGCGATTGTTTCCTAGTCCTAAATGGAGTTGAGTCACATGTAGTTTTTTGTCCTAAGAGCAAGAGTTGTTTTCTGGTAAGACAAGTCACTATTGTGCTCCATTTGCCATACACAGTGCAAATAGCACTCGCGTCTGTTCCCTGCAAGTACAGTGTATTGGAAGGAAGAGGAGCTATTGTTCTTGTCAGTTTCCTAAGCAGAGTTGAACTAGATATGGCCCATGTGTGTAGGAAGCACAGTTCTTTTGTTCTGAGCAAGCTCACTGTTCGGACCCCATAGGAAACACAGTAGAGTAGAAGAGTGCTCTTTTCTCAAAAGCAGAGTGTGTTTCATATAAGGCGAGCTAGCATTTGTTTCCCAGTCCTAAATGGAGTTGAATCACATGCAGTTCCTGGTCTTACGAGCAAGAGTTGTTTTCTGGTAAGGAAAGTCACTATTGCGCTCCCTTTGCCATACACAGTGCAAATAGCACTCGCGTCTGTTCCCAGCAAGTACAGTGTATCGGACTGAAGAGGTGCTACTGTTCTTGTCAGTTTCCTAAGCAGAGTTGAACTAGATATGGCCCGTGTGTAGGAAGCACAGTTCTTTTGTTCTGAGCAAGCTCACTGTTCTGGCCCTATAGGAAACACAGTAGAGTAGAAGAGTGCTCTTTTCTCTAAAGCAGAGTGTGTTTCTTGTAAGGTGAGCCAGCTTTTGTTTCCCAGTCTAAATGAAGTTGAATCACATGCAGTTTCTGGTCCTACAAGCCAGAGTTGTTTTCTGGTAAGAAGAGTCACTATTGCGCTGCCATTGCCATACACAGGACAAATAGTACTGGCGTCTGTTCCCAGAAAGTACAGTGTATTGGACTATAGAGGATTTACTGTTCTTGTCAGGCTCCTAAGCAGAATTGAACTATATATGGCCCTGTGTGTAGGAATCACAGTTCTTTTGTTCTGAGCAAGCTCACTGTTCTGGCCCTAAAGGAAACACAGTAGAGTAGAAGAGTCCTCTTTTCTCAAAAGCAGATTGTGTTTCTTGTAAGGCGAGCTAGCGTTTGTTTCCCAGTCCTAAATGGAGTTGACTCACATGCAGTTTTTTGTCCTACGAGCAAGAGTTGTTTTCTGGTAAGACGAGTCACTATTGTGCTCCAATGCCATACACAGTGCAAATAGCACTCGCGTCTGTTCCCCGCAAGTACAGTGTATCGGACTGAAGAGGAGCTGCTGTTCTTGTCAGTTTCCTAAGCAGAGTTGAACTAGGTATGGCCCGTGTGTAGGAAGCACAGTTCTTTTGTTCTGAGTAAGCTCACTGTTCTGGCCCTATAGGAAACACAATAGAATAGAAGAGTGCTCTTTTCCCTAAAGCAGAGTGTGTTTCTTGTAAGGCGAGCTAGCGTTTGTTTCCCAGTCCTAAATGGAGATGAATCACATGCAGTTTCTAGTCCTATGAGCAAGAGTTGTTTTATGGTAAGAAGAGTCACTATTGCGCTGCCATTGCCATACACAGGACAAATAGCACTGGCGTCTGTTCCCAGCAAGTACAGTGTATTGTACAGAAGAGGATCTACTGTTCTTGTCAGGTTCCTAAGCAGAATTGAACTAGATATAGCCGTGTGTGTAGGAAGCACAGTTCTAATGTTCTGAGCAAGTTCACTCTTCTGGCTCTATAGGAAACACAGTAGAGTAGAAGAGTGCTCTTTTCTCAAAAGCAGAGTGTGTTTCTTGGAAGTCGAGCTAGCGTTTGTTTCCTAGTCCTAAATGGAGTTGAGTCACATGCAGTTTTTTGTCCTACGAGCAAGAGTTGTTTTCTGGTAAGACAAGTCACTATTGTGCTCCAATTGCCATACACATTACAAATAGCATTCGCGTCTGTTCCCTGCAAGTACAGTGTATTGGAAGGAAGAGGAGCTATTGTTCTTGTCAGTTTCCTAAGCAGAGTTGTACTAGATATGGCCCGTGTGTGTAGGAAGCACAGTTCTTTTGTTCTGAGCAAGCTCACTGTTCGGACCCCATAGGAAACACAGTAGAGTAGAAGAGTGCTCTTTTCTCAAAAGCAGAGTGTGTTTCATGTAAGGCGAGCTAGCGTTTGTTTCCCAGTCCTAAATGGAGTAGAATATCATGCCGTTTCTGGTCCTATGAGCAAGAGTTGTTTTCTGGTAAGGAAAGTCACTATTGCGCTGCCTTTGCCATACACAGGACAAATAGCACTGGCGTCTGTTGCCAGCAAGTACAGTGTATTGGACTGAAGAGGATCTACTGTTCTTGTCAGGTTCCTAAGCAGACTTGAACTAGATATGGCCGTGTGTGTAGGAAGCACAATTTTTTTAGTTCTGAGCAAGCTCACTGTTTGGACCCCATAGGAAACACAGTAGAGTAGAAGAGTGCTCTTTTATCAAAAGCCGACTGTGTTTCTTGTAAGGCGAGCTAGCGTTTGTTTCCTACTCCTAAATGGAGTTGAAACACATGCAGTTTCTGGTCCTACGAGCAAGAGTTGTTTTCTGGTAAGGAAAGTCACTATTGCACTCCTATTGCCATATATAGTGCAAATAGCACTCGCGTCTGTTCCCAGCAAGAACAGTGTATAGGACTGAAGAGGAGCTACTGTTCTTGTCAGTTTCCTAAGCAGAGGTGAACTAGATATGGCCCGTGTGTAGGAAGCACAGTTCTTTTGTTCTGAGCAAGCTCACTGTTCTGGCCCTATAGGAGACACGGTAGAGTAGAAGAATGCTCTTTTCTCAAAAGCAGAGTGTGTTTCTTGTAAGGCGAGCTAGCGTTTGTTTCCCAGTCCTAAATGGAGTTGAATCACATGCAGTTTCTGGTCCTACAAGCAAGAGTTTTTTTCTGGTAAGGAAAGTCACTATTGCGCTCCCATTGCCATACACAGTGCAAATAGCACTCCCGTCTGTTCCTAGCAAGTATAGTGTATTAGACTGAAGAGGAGCTACTGTTCTTCTCAGTTTCCTAAGCAGAGTTGAAGTAGATATGGCCCGTGTGTGTAGGAAACACAGTTCTTTTGTTCTGAGCAAGCTCACTGTTCTGGCCCTATGGGAAACACAGTAGAGTAGAAGAGTGTTCTTTTCTCAAAAGCAGAGTTTGTTTCTTGTAAGGCGAGGTAGCATTTGTTTCCCAGTCCGAAATGGAGTTGAAACACATGCAGTTTCTGGTCCTACGAGCAAGAGTTGTTTTCTGGTAAGACGAGTCACTATTGTGCTCCCATTGCCATACACAGTGCAAATAGCACTCGCGTCTGTTCCCAGCAAGAACAGTGTATTGGACTGAATAGGATCTACTGTTCTTTTCAGTTTCCTAAGCAGAGGTGAACCAGATATTGCCCATGTGTGTAGGAAGCACAGTTCTTTTGTTCTGAGCAAGCTCACTGTTCGGACCCCATAGGAAACACAGTAGAGTAGAAGAGTGCTCTTTTCTCAAAAGCAGAGTGTGTTTCATGTAAGGCGAGGTAGCATTTGTTTCAAAGTCTTAAATGGAGTTGAATCACATGCAGTTACTGGTCCTATGAGCAAGAGATGTTTTCTGGTAAGAAAGTCACTATTGCGCTCCCATTGACATACACAGTGCAAATAGCCCTGGCGTCTGTTCCCAGCAAGTACAGTGTATCGGACTGAAGAGGAGCTACTGTTCTTGTCAGTTTCCTAAGCAGAGTTGAACTAGATATGGCCCGTGTGCGTAGGAAGCTCAGTTCTTATGTTCTGAGCAAGCTCACTGTTCTGGCCCTATAGGAAACACAGTAGAGTAGAAGAGTGTTCTTTTCTCAAAAGCCGACTGTGTTTCTTGTAAGGCGAGCTAGCGTTTGTTTCCTAGTCCTAAATGGAGTTGAATCACATGCAGTTTCTGGTCCTACGAGCAACAGTTGTTTTCTCATAAGGAAAGTCACTATTGCACTCCTATTGCCATATACAGTGCAAATAGCACTCGCGTCTGTTCCCAGCAAGTACAGTGTATCGGACTGAAGAGGAGCTACTGTTCTTGTCAGTTTCCTAAGCAGAGGTGAACTAGATATGGCCCGTGTGTAGGAAGCACAGTTCTTTTGTTCTGAGCAAGCTCACTGTTCTTGCCCTATAGGAAACACAGTAGAGTAGAAGAGTGCTCTTTTCTCTAAAGCAGAGTGTGTTTCTTGTAAGGCGCGCTAGCATTTGTTTCCCAGTCCGAAATGGAGTTGAAACACATGCAGTTTCTGGTCCTACGAGCACGAGTTGTTTTATGGTAAGAATAGTCACTATTGTGCTGCCATTGCCATACACAGGACAAATAGCACTGGCGTCTGTTCCCAGCAAGTACAGTGTATTGGACTAAAGGGTATCTACTGTTCTTGTCATGTTCCTAAGCAGAGTTGAACTAGATATGGCCCTTGTGTGTAGGAAGAACAGTTATTGTGTTCTGAGCAAGCTCACTGTTCTGGCCCTATAGCAAACACAGTAGAGTAGAAGTGTGCTCTTTTCTCAAAAGCAGGGTGTGTTTCTTGTAAGGAAAGCTAGCGTTTTTTTCCCAGTCCTAAATGGAGTTGAATCACATGCAGTTTCTGGTCCTACCGGCAAGAGTTGTTTTCTGTTAAGGAAAGTCACTATTGCACTCCCATTGCCATACACAGTGCAAATAGCACTCGCGTCTGATCCCAGCAAGTACAGTGTATCGGACTGAAGAGGAGCTACTGGTCTTTCAGTTTCCTAAGCAGAGTTGAACTAGATATGCCCCGTGTGTGTAGGAAGCACAGTTCTTTTGTTCTGAGCAAGCTCACTGTTCAGACCCCATAGGAAACACAGTAGAGTAGAAGAGTGCTCTTTTATCAAAAGCAGAGTGTGTTTCATGTAAGGCGAGGTAGCGTTTGTTTCCCAGTCCTAAATAGAGTTGAATCACATGCAGTTTCTGGTCTTATGAGCAAGAGTTGTGTTCTGGTAAGGAAAGTCACTATTGCACTCCCATTGCCATACACAGTGCAAATAGCACTGGCGTCTGTTCCCAGCAAGTACAGTGTATCAGACTGAAGAGGAGCTACTGTTCTTGTCAGTTTCCTAAGCAGAGTTGAACTAGATATGGCCCGTGTGTTGGAAGCTCAGTTCTTATGTTCTGAGCAAGCTCACTGTTCTGGCCCTTTAGGAAACACAGTAGACTAGAAGAGTGCTTCTTTCTCTAAAGCAGAGTGTGTTTCTTGTAAGGCGAGGTAGCGTTTGTTTCCCAGTCCTAAATGGAGTTGAATCGCATGCAGTTTCTGGTACTATGAGCAAGAGTTGTTTTCTGGTAAGGAAAGTCACTATTGCGCTGCCATTGCCATACACAGAACAAATAGCACTGGCGTCTGTTGCCAGCAAGTACAGTGTATTGGACTGAAGAGGATCTACTGTTCTTGTCAGTTTCCTAAGCAGAGTTGAACTAGATATGGCCGTGTGCATAGGAAGCTCTGTTCTTATGTTCTGAGCAAGCTCACTGTGTGGCCCTATAGGAAACACAGTAGAGTAGAAGAGTGTTCTTTTCTCAAAAGCCGACTGTGTTTCATGTAAGGCGAGCTAGCGTTTGTTTCCTACTCTTAAATGGAGTTGAATCACATGCAGTTTCTGGTCCTACGAGCAAGAGTTGTTTTCTGGTAAGGAAAGTCCCTATTGCGTTCCCATTGCCATATACAGTGCAAATAGCACTGGCACCTGTTCCCAGCAAATACAGTGTATAGGACTGAAGAGGAGCTACTGTTCTTGTCAGTTTCCTAAGCAGAGTTGAACTAGATATGGCCCGTGTGTAGGAAGCACAGTTCTTTTGTTCTGAGCAAGCTCACTGTTCTTGCCCTATAGGAAACACAGTAGAGTAGAAGAGTGCTCTTTTCTCTAAAGCAGAGTGTGTTTCTTGTAAGGCGCGCTAGCATTTGTTTCCCAGTCCGAAATGGATTTGAAACACATGCAGTTTCTGGTCCTACGAGCAAGAGTTGTTTTCTGGTAAGGAAAGTCACTATTGCACTCCAATTGCCATATACAGTGCAAATAGCATTCGCGTCTGTTCCCAGCAAGTACAGTGTATCGGACTGAAGAGGACCTACTGTTCTTGTCAGTTTCCTAAGCAGAGGTGAACTAGATATGGCCCGTGTGTAGGAAGCACAGTTCTTTTGTTCTGAGCAAGCTCACTGTTCTGGCCCTATAGGAAACAAAGTAGAGTAGAAGAATGCTCTTTTCTCTAAAGCAGAGTGTGTATCTTGTAAGGCGAGCTAGCGTTTGTTTCCCAGTCCTAAATGGAGGTGAAACACATGCCGTTTCTGGTCCTATGAGCAAGAGTTGTTTTATGGTAATAATAGTCACTATTGCGCTGCCATTGCCATACACAGGACAAATAGCACTGGCGTCTGTTCCCAGCAAGTACAGTGTATTGGACTAAAGGGGATCTACTGTTCTTGTCAGGTTCCTAAGCAGAGTTGAACTAGATATGGCCCGTGTGCGTAGGAAGCACAGTTATTATGTTCTGAGCAAGCTCACTGTTCTGGCCCTATAGGAAACACAGTAGAGTAGAAGAGTGTTCTTTTCTCTAAAGCCGACTGTGTTTCTTGTAGGGCGAGCTAGCGTTTGTTTCCCAGTCCTAAATGGAGTTGAATCACATGCAGTTTCTGGTCATACGCACAAGAGTTGTTTTCTGGTAAGGAAAGTCACTATTGCGCGCCCATTGCCATACACAGTGCAAATAGCACTCGCGTTTGTTCCCTGCAAGTACAGTGTTGGACTGAAGAGGAGCTACTGTTCTTGTCAGGTTCCTAAGCAGAGTTGAACTACATATGGTCCGTGTGTGTAGGAAGCACAGTTCTTTTGTTCTGAGCAAGCTCACTGTTTGGACCCCATAGGAAACACAGTAGAGTAGAAGACTGCTCCTTTCTCTAAAGCAGAGTGTGTTTCTTGTAAGGCGAGCTAGCATTTGTTTCCCAGTCCTAAATGGAGTAGAATATCATGCCGTTTCTGGTCCTATGAGCAAGAGTTGTTTTCTGGTAAGGAAAGTCACTATTGCGTTGCCTTTGCCATACACAGGACAAATAGCACTGGCGTCTGTTGCCAGCAAGTACAGTGTATTGGACTGAAGAGGATCTACTGTTCTTGTCAGGTTCCTAAGCAGACTTGAACTAGATATGGCCGTGTGTGTAGGAAGCACAATTTTTTTAGTTCTGAGCAAGCTCACTGTTCGGACCCCATAGGAAACACAGTAGAGTAGAAGAGTGCTCTTTTCTCAAAAGCCGACTGTGTTTCTTGTAAGGCGAGCTAGCGTTTGTTTCCTACTCCTAAATGGAGTTGAATCACATGCAGTTTCTGGTCCTACGAGCAAGAGTTGTTTTCTGGTAAGGAAAGTCACTATTGCACTCCTATTGCCATATATAGTGCAAATAGCACTCGCGTCTGTTCCCAGCAAGTACAGTGTATCGGACTGAAGAGGAGCTACTGTTCTTGTCAGTTTCCTAAGCAGAGGTGAACTAGATATGGCCCGTGTGTAGGAAGCACAGTTCTTTTGTTCTGAGCAAGCTCACTGTTCTGGCCCTATAGGAAACACGGTAGAGTAGAAGAATGCTCTTTTCTCAAAAGCAGAGTGTGTTTCTTGTAAGGCGAGCTAGCGTTTGTTTCCCAGTCCTAAATGGAGTTGAATCATATGCAGTTTCTGGTCCTACAAGCAAGAGTTGTTTTCTGGTAAGGAAAGTCACTATTGCGCTCCCATTGCCATACACAGTGCAAATAGCACTCCCGTCTGTTCCTAGCAAGTATAGTGTATTGGACTGAAGAGGAGCTACTGTTCTTCTCAGTTTCCTAAGCAGAGTTGAAGTAGATATGGCCCGTGTGTGTAGGAAACACAGTTCTTTTGTTCTGAGCAAGCTCACTGTTCTGGCCCTATGGGAAACACAGTAGAGTAGAAGAGTGTTCTTTTCTCAAAAGCAGAGTTTGTTTCTTGTAAGGCGAGCTAGCATTTGTTTCCCAGTCCGAAATGGAGTTGAAACAAATGCAGTTTCTGGTCCTACGAGCAAGAGTTGTTTTCTGGTAAGACGAGTCACTATTGTGCTCCCATTGCCATACACAGTGCAAATAGCACTCGCGTCTGTTCCCAGCAAGAACAGTGTATTGGACTGAATAGGATCTACTGTTCTTTTCAGTTTCCTAAGCAGAGGTGAACCAGATATTGCCCATTTGTGTAGGAAGCACAGTTCTTTTGTTCTGAGCAAGCTCACTGTTCGGACCCCATAGGAAACACAGTAGAGTAGAAGAGTGCTCTTTTCTCAAAAGCAGAGTGTGTTTCATGTAAGGCGAGGTAGCATTTGTTTCCCAGTCCTAAATGGAGTTGAATCACATGCAGTTACTGGTCCTATGAGCAAGAGATGTTTTCTGGTAAGAAAGTCACTATTGCGCTCCCATTGACATACACAGTGCAAATAGCCCTGGCGTCTGTTCCCAGCAAGTACAGTGTATCGGACTGAAGAGGAGCTACTGTTCTTGTCAGTTTCCTAGGCAGAGTTGAACTAGATATGGCCCGTGTGCGTAGGAAGCTCAGTTCTTATGTTCTGAGCAAGCTCACTGTTCTGGCCCTATAGGAAACACAGTAGAGTAGAAGAGTGTTCTTTTCTCAAAAGCCGACTGTGTTTCTTGTAAGGCGAGCTAGCGTTTGTTTCCTAGTCCTAAATGGAGTTGAATCACATGCAGTTTCTGGTCCTACGAGCAACAGTTGTTTTCTGGTAAGGAAAGTCACTATTGCACTCCTATTGCCATATACAGTGCAAATAGCACTCGCGTCTGTGCCCAGCAAGTACAGTGTATCGGACTGAAGAGGAGCTACTGTTCTTGTCAGTTTCCTAAGCAGAGGTGAACTAGATATGGCCCGTGTGTAGGAAGCACAGTTCTTTTGTTATGAGCAAGCTCACTGTTCTTGCCCTATAGGAAACACAGTAGAGTAGAAGAGTGCTCTTTTCTCTAAAGCAGAGTGTGTTTCTTGTAAGGCGCGCTAGCATTTGTTTCCCAGTCCGAAATGGAGTTGAAACACATGCAGTTTCTGGTCCTACGAGCACGAGTTGTTTTATGGTAAGAATAGTCACTATTGCGCTGCCATTGCCATACACAGGACAAATAGCACTGGCGTCTGTTCCCAGCAAGTACAGTGTATTGGACTAAAGGGTATCTACTGTTCTTGTCATGTTCCTAAGCAGAGTTGAACTAGATATGGCCCTTGTGTGTAGGAAGCACAGTTATTGTGTTCTGAGCAATCTCACTGTTCTGTCCCTATAGGAAACACAGTAGAGTAGAAGAGTGCTCTTTTCTCAAAAGCAGGGTGTGTTTCTTGTAAGGAAAGCTAGCGTTTTTTTCCCAGTCCTAAATGGAGTTGAATCACATGCAGTTTCTGGTCCTACGAGCAAGAGTTGTTTTCTGTTAAGGAAAGTCACTATTGCGCTCCCATTGCCATACACAGTGCAAATAGCACTCGCGTCTGATCCCAGCAAGTACAGTGTATCGGACTGAAGAGGAGCTACTGGTCTTTCAGTTTCCTAAGCAGAGTTGAACTAGATATGCCCCGTGTGTGTAGGAAGCACAGTTCTTTTGTTCTGAGCAAGTTCACCGTTCTGGCCCTATGGAAAACACAGTAGAGTAGAAGAATGCTCTTTTCTCAAAAGCAGAGTGTGTTTCTTGTAAGGCGAGCTAGAGTTTGTTTCCCAGTTCTAAATGGAGTTGAGTCACATGCAGTTTTTTGTCCTACGAGCAAGAGTTGTTTTCTGGTAAGGCGAGTCACTATTGTGCTCCCATTGCCATACACAGTGCAAATAGCACTCGCGTCTGTTCCCAGCAAGTACAGTGTATTGGACTGAATAGGATCTACTGTTCTTTTCAGTTTCCTAAGCAGAGGTGAACTAGATATTGCCCATGTGTGTAGGAAGCACAGTTCTTTTGTTCTGAGCAAGCTCACTGTTCGGACCCCATAGGAAACACAGTAGAGTAGAAGAGTGCTCTTTTCTCAAAAGCAGAGTGTGTTTCATGTAAGGCGAGGTAGCATTTGTTTCCCAGTCTTAAATGGAGTTGAATCACATGCAGTTACTGGTCCTATGAGCAAGAGTTGTTTTCTGGTAAGGAAAGTCACTATTGCGCTCCCATTGACCTACACAGTGCAAATAGTCCTGGCGTCTGTTCCCAGCAAGTACAGTGTATCAGACTGAAGAGGAGCTACTGTTCTTGTCAGTTTCCTAAGCAGAGTTGAACTAGATATGGCGCGTGTGCGTAAGAAGCTCAGTTCTTATGTTCTGAGCAAGCTCACTGTTCTGGCCCTATAGGAAACACAGTAGAGTAGAAGACTGTTCTTTTCTCTAAAGCAGAGTGTGTTTCTTGTAGGGCAAGCTAGCGTTTGTTTCCTAGTCCTAAATGGAGTTGAATCACATGCAGTTTCTGGTCCTACGCACAAGAGTTGTTTTCTGGTAAGGAAAGTCACTATTGCGCCCCCATTTTCATATACAGTGCAAATAGCACTCGCGTCTGTTCCCTGCAAGTACAGTGTTGGACTGAAGAGGAGCTACTCTTCTTGTCAGCTTCCTAAGCAGAGTTGAACTACATATGGTCCGTGTGTGTAGGAAGCACAGTTCTTTTGTTCTGAGCAAGCTCACTGTTTGGACCCCATAGGAAACACAGTAGAGTAGAAGAGTGCTCCTTTCTTTAAAGCAGAGTGTGTTTCTTGTAAGGCGAGCTAGCGTTTGTTTCCCAGTCCTAAATGGAGTAGAATATCATGCCGTTTCTGGTCCTATGAGCAAGAGTTGTTTTCTGGTAAGGAAAGTCACTATTGCGCTGCCATTGCCATACACAGGACAAATAGCACTGGCGTCTGTTGCCAGCAAGTACAGTGTATTGGACTGAAGAGGATCTACTGTTCTTGTCAGGTTCCTAAGCAGACTTGAACTAGATATGGCCGTGTGTGTAGGAAGCACAATTTTTTTTTTGTTTTGAGCAAGCTCACTGTTTGGACCCCATAGGAAACACAGTAGAGTAGATGAGTGCTCTTTTCTCAAAAGCCGACTGTGTTTCTTGTAAGTCGAGCTAGCGTTTGTTTACTACTCCTAAATGGAGTTGAATCACATGCAGTTACTGGTCCTATGAGCAAGAGTTGTTTTCTGGTAAGGAAAGTCAATATTGCGCTCCCATTGACATACACAGTGCAAATAGCCCTGGCGTCTGTTCCCAGCAAGTACAGTGTATCGGACTGAAGAGTAGCTGCTCTTCTTGTCAGTTTCCTAAGCAGAGTTGAACTAGATATGGCCCGTGTGTGTAGGAAGCTCAGTTCTTATGTTCTGAGCAAGCTCACTGTTCTGGCCATATAGGAAACACAGTAGAGTAGAAGAGTGCTCTTTTCTCAAAAGCAGAGTGTGATTCTTGTAAAGCGAGCTAGAGTTTGTTTCCCAGTCCTAAATGGAGTTGAATCACATGCAATTTCTTGTCCTACGAGCAAGAGTTGTTTTCTGGTAAGAAGAGTCACTATTGCGCTGCCATTGCCATATACAGTGCAAATAGCACTTGCTTCTGTTCCCAGCAAGTACAGTGTATCGGACTGAAGAGGAGCTACTGTTCTTGTCAGTTTCCTAAGCAGAGGTGAACTAGATATGGCCCATGTGTAGGAAGCACAGTTCTTTTGTTCTGAGCAAGCTCACTGTTCTAGCCCTATAGGAAACACAGTAGAGCAGAAGAATGCTCTTTTCTCTAAAGCAGAGTGTGTATCTTGTAAGGCGAGCTAGCGTTTGTTTCCCAGTCCTAAATGGAGGTGAAACACATGCAGCTTCTGGTCCTATGAGCAAGAGTTGTTTTATGGTAAGAATAGTCACTATTGCGCTGCCATTGCCATACACAGGACAAATAGCACTGGCGTTGTTCCCAGCAAGTACAGTGTATTGGACTAAAGGGGATCTACTGTTCTTGTCAGGTTCCTAAGCAGAGTTGAACTAGATATGGCCCGTGTGTGTAGGAAGCACAGTTATTATGTTCTGAGCAAGCTCACTGTTCTGGCCCTATAGAAAACACAGTAGAGTAGAAGAGTGTTCTTTTCTCTAAAGCCGACTGTGTTTCTTGTAGGGAGAGCTAGCATTTGTTTCCTAGTCCTAAATGGAGTTGAATCACATGCAGTTTCTGGTCCTACGCACAAGAGTTGTTTTCTGGTAAGGAAAGTCACTATTGCGCGCCCATTGCCATACACATTGCAAATAGCACTCGCGTCTGTTCCCTGCAAGTACAGTGTTGGACTGAAGAGGAACTACTGTTCTTGTCAGGTTCCTAAGCAGAGTTGAACTACATATGGTCCGTGTGTGTAGGAAGCACAGTTCTTTTGTTCTGAGCAAGCTCACTGTTTGGACCCCATAGGAAACACAGTAGAGTAGAAGAGTGCTCCTTTCTCTAAAGCAGAGTGTTTTTCTTGTAAAGCGAGCTAGAGTTTGTTTCCCAGTCCTAAATGGAGTAGAATATCATGCCGTTTCTGGTCCTATGAGCAAGAGTTGTTTTTTGGTAAGGAAAGTCACTATTGCGCTGCCATTGCCATACACAGGACAAATAGCACTGGTGTCTGTTGCCAACAAGTACAGTGTATTGGACTGAAGAGGACCTACTGTTCTTGTCAGGTTCCTAAGCAGCCTTGAACTAGATATGGCCGTGTGTGCAGGAAGCACAGTTCTTTTGTTCTGAGCAAGCTCACTTTTCGGACCCCATAGGAAACACAGTAGAGTAGAAGAGTGCTCTTTTCTCAAAAGCAGAGTGTGTTTCATGTAAGGCGAGGTAGCATTTGTTTCCCAGTCTTAAATGGAGTTGAATCACATGCAGTTTTTTGTCCTACGAGCACGAGTTGTTTTCTGGTAAGACGAGTCACGATTGTGCTCCCATTGCGATACACAGTGCAAATAGCACTCGCGTCTGTTCCCAGCAAGTACAGTGTATTGGACTGAAGAGGATCTACTGTTCTTTTCAGTTTCCTAAGCAGAGTTGACCTAGATATGGCCCATGTGTGTAGGAAGCACAGTTCTTTTGTTCTGAGCAAGCTCACTGTTTGGACCCCATAGGAAACACAGTAGAGTAGAAGAGTGCTCTTTTCTCAAAAGCAGAGTGTGTTTCTTGTAAGGCGAGCTAGCATTTGTTTCCCAGTCCTAAATGGAGTTCAATCACATGCAGTTTCTGGTCCTACGAGCAAGAGTTGTTTTCTGGTAAGGAAAGTCACTATTGCGCTCCCATTGCCACACAGTGCAAATAGCACTCCCGTCTCTTCCTAGCAAGTACAGTGTATCAGACTGAAGAGGAGCTACTGTTCTTTCAGTTTTCTAAGCAGAGTTGAACTAGATATGCCCCGTGTGTGTAGGAAGCACAGTTCTTTTGTTCTGAGCAAGTTCACCGTTCTGGCCCTATGGGAAACACAGTAGAGTAGAAGAGTGCTCTTTTCTCAAAAGCAGAGTGTGTTTCTTGTAAGGCGAGCTATAGTTTATTTCCCAGTCCTAAATGGAGTTGAGTCACATGCAGTTTTTTGTCCTACGAGCAAGAGTTGTTTTCTGGTAAGACGAGTCACTATTGTGCTCCCTTTGCCATACACAGTGCAAATAGCACTCGCGTCTGTTCCCAGCAAGTACAGTGTATTGGACTGAAGAGGATCTACTGTTCTTTTCAGTTTCCTAAGCAGAGTTGACCTAGATATGGCCCATGTGTGTAGGAAGCACAGTTCTTTTGTTCTGAGCAAGCTCACTGTTTGGACCCCATAGGAAACACAGTAGAGTAGAAGAGTACTCTTTTCTCAAAAGCAGAGTGTGTTTCATGTAAGGCGAGCTAGCATTTGTTTGCCAGTCCTAAATGGAGTTGAATCACATGCACTTTCTGGTCCTACGAGCAAGAGTTGTTTTCTGGTAAGGAAAGTCCCTATTGTGCTCCCATTGCCATATACAGTGCAAATAGCACTGGCGTCTGTCCCAGCAAATACAGTGTATCGGACTGAAGAGGAGCTACTGTTCTTGTCAGTTTCCTAAGCAGAGTTGAACTAGATATGGCCCGTGTGTAGGAAGCACAGTTCTTTTGTTCTGAGCAAGCTCACTGTTCTTGCCCTACAGGAAACACAGTAGAGTAGAAGAGTGCTCTTTTCTCTAAAGCAGAGTGTGTTTCTTGTAAGGCGAGCTAGCATTTGTTTCCCAGTCCGAAATGGAGTTGAAACACATGCAGTTTCTGGTCCTACGAGCAAGAGTTGTTTTATGGTAAGAATAGTCACTATTGCGCTGATTTGCCATACACAGGACAAATAGCACTGGCGTCTGTTCCCAGCAAATACAGTGTATTGGACTAAAGGGTATCTACTGTTCTTGTCAGGTTCCTAAGCAGAGTTGAACTAGATATGGCCCGTGTGTAGGAAGCACAGTTATTATGTTTTGAGCAAGCTCACTGTTCTGGCCCTATAGGAAACACAGTAGAGTAGAAGAATGCTCTTTTCTCAAAAGCAGAGTGTGTTTCTTGTAAGGCGAGCTAGCGTTTGTTTCCCAGTCCTAAATGGAGTTGAATCACATGCAGTTTCTGGTCCTACGAGCAAGAGTTGTTTTCTGGTAAGACGAGTCACTATTGTGCTCCCATTGCCATGCACAGTGCAAATAGCACTCGCGTCTGTTCCCAGCAAGTACAGTGTATTGGACTGAATAGGATCTACTGTTCTTTTCAGTTTCCTAAGCAGAGGTGAACTAGATATTGCCCATGTGTGTAGGAAGCACAGTTCTTTTGTTCTGAGCAAGCTCACTGTTCGGACCCAATAGGAAACTCAGTAGAGTAGAAGAGTGCTCTTTTCTCAAAAGCAGAGTGTGTTTCATGTAAAGCGAGCTAGCGTTTTGTTTCCCAGTCCTAAATGGAGTTGAAACACATGCAGTTTCTGGTACTATGAGAAAGAGTTGTTTTCTGGTAAGGAAAGTCACTATTGCGCTGCCATTGCCATACACAGGACAAATAGCACTGGCATCTGTTGCCAGCAAGTACAGTGTATTGGACTGAAGAGGAGCTACTGTTCTTGTCAGGTTCCTAAGCAGACTTGAACTAGATATGGCCGTGTGTGTAGGAAGCACAATTTTTTTTTGTTCTGAGCAAGCTCACTGTTTGGACACCATAGCAAACACAGTAGAGTAGAAGAGTGCTCTTTTCTCAAAAGCAGAGTGTGTTTCCTTTAAGGCGAGCTAGCGTTTCTTTCCCAGTCCTAAATGGAGTTGAATCACATGCAGTTTCTGGTCCTATGAGCAAGAGTTGTTTTCTGGTAAGGAAAGTCCCTATTGCGCTCCCATTGCCATATACAGTGCAAATAGCACTGGCGTCTGTTCCCAGCAAAAACAGTGTATCGGACTGAAGAGGAGCTACTGTTCTTGTCAGTTTCCTAAGCAGAGTTGAACTTGATATGGCCCGTGTGTAGGAAGCACAGTTCTTTTGTTCTGAGCAAGCTCACTGTTCTTGCCCTATAGGAAAGACAGTAGAGTAGAAGAGTGCTCTTTTCTCTAAAGCAGAGTGTGTTTCTTGTAAGGCGCGCTAGCATTTGTTTCCCAGTCTGAAATGGAGTTGAAACACATGCAGTTTCTGGTCCTACGAGCAAGAGTTGTTTTATGGTAAGAATAGTCACTATTGCGCTGCCATTGCCATACACAGGACAAATAGCACTGGCGTCTGTTCCCAGCAAGTACAGTGTATTGGACTTAAGGTTATCTACTGTTCTTGTCATTTTCCTAAGCAGAGTTGAACTAGATATGGCCCGTGTGTGTAGGAAGCACAGTTATTGTGTTCTGAGCAAGCTCACTGTTCTGGCCCTATAGGAAACACAGTAGAGTAGAAGAGTGCTCTTTTCTCAAAAGCAGGGTGTTTTTCTTGTAAGGCAAGCTAGCGTTTTTTTCCCAGTCCTAAATGGAGTTGAATCACATGCAGTTTCTGGTCCTACGAGCAAGAGTTGTTTTCTGTTAAGGAAAGTCACTATTGCGCTCCCATTGCCATACACAGTGCAAATAGCACTCGCGTGTGATCCCAGCAAGTACAGTGTATCGTACTGAAGAGGAGCTACTGGTCTTTCAGTTTCCTAAGCAGAGTTGAACTAGATATGCCCCGTGTGTGTAGGAAGCACAGTTCTTTTGTTCTGAGCAAGTTCACCATTCTGGCCCTATGGGAAACACAGTAGAGTAGAAGAATGCTCTTTTCTCAAAAGCAGAGTGTGTTTCTTGTAAGGCGAGCTAGAGTTTGTTTCCCAGTCCTAAATGGAGTTGAATCACATGCAGTTATTGGTCCTATGAGCAAGAGTTTTTTTCTGGTAAGGAAAGTCACTATTGCGCTCCCATTGACATACACAGTGCAAATATCACTCGCGTCTGTTCCCAGCAAGTACAGTGTATCGGACTGAAGAGGAGCTACTGTTCTTGTCAGTTTCCTAAGCAGAATTGAACTATATATGGCCCGTGTGCGTAGGAAGCTCAGTTCTTATGTTCTGAGCAAGCTCACTGTTCTGGCCCTATAGGAAACACAGTAGAGTAGAAGAGTGTTCTTTTCTCTAAAGCAGAGTGTGTTTCTTGTAGGGCAAGCTAGCATTGGTTTCCTAGTCCTAAATGGAGTTGAATCACATGCAGTTTCTGGTCCTACGCACAAGAGTTGTTTTCTGGTAAGGAAAGTCACTATTGCGCGCCCATTGCCATACACAGTGCAAATAGCACTCGCGTCTGTTCCCTGCAAGTACAGTGTTGGACTGAAGAGGAGCTACTGTTCTTGTCATGTTCCTAAGCAGACTTGAACTAGATATGGCCGTGTGTGTAGGAAACACATTTTTTTTTGTTCTGAGCAAGCTCACTGTTTGGACCCCATAGGAAACACAGTAGAGTAGAAGAGTGCTCTTTTCTCAAAAGCCGACTGTGTTTCTTGTAAGGCAAGCTAGCGTTTGTTTCCTACTCCTAAATGAAGTTGAATCACATGCAGTTTCTGGTCCTACGAGCAAGAGTTGTTTTCTGGTAAGGAAAGTCACTAATGCACTCCTATTGCCATATACAGTGCAAATAGCACTCGCGTCTGTTCCCAGCAAGTACAGTGTATCGGACTGAAGAGGAGCTACTGTTCTTGTCAGTTTCCTAAGCAGAGGTGAACTAGATATGGCCCGTGTGTAGAAAGCACAGTTCTTTTGTTCTGAGCAAGCTCACTGTTCTGGCCCTATAGGAAACACAGTAGAGTAGAAGAATGCTCTTTTCTCAAAAGCAGAGTGTGTTTCTTGTAAGGCGAGCTAGCGTTTGTTTCCCAGTCCTAAATGGAGTTGAATCACATGCAGTTTCTGGTCCTATGAGCAAGAGTTGTTTTCTGGTAAGACGAGTCACTATTTTGCTCCCATTGCCATACACAGTGCAAATAGCACTCGCGTCTGTTCCCAGCAAGTACAGTGTATTGGACTGAATAGGATCTACTGTTCTTTTCAGTTTCCTAAGCAGAGGTGAACTAGATATTGCCCATGTGTGTAGGAAGCACAGTTCTTTTGTTCTGAGCAAGCTCACTGTTCGGACCCCATAGGAAACTCAGTAGAGTAGAAGAGTGCTCTTTTCTCAAAAGCAGAGTGTGTTTCATGTAAGGCGAGGTAGCATTTGTTTGCCAGTCTTAAATGGAGTTGAATCACATGCAGTTACTGGTCCTATGAGCAAGAGTTTTTTTCTGGTAAGGAAAGTCACTATTGCGCGCCCATTGCCATACACAGTGCAAATAGCACTCGCGTCTGTTCCCTGCAAGTACAGTGTTGGACTGAAGAGGAGCTACTGTTCTTGTCAGGTTCCTAAGCAGAGTTGAACTACATATGGTCCGTGTGTGTAGGAAGCACAGTTCTTTTGTTCTGAGCAAGCTCACTGTTTGAACCCCATAGGAAACACATTAGAGTAGAAGACTGCTCCTTTCTCTAAAGCAGAGTGTTTTTCTTGTAAAGCGGGCTAGAGTTTGTTTCCCAGTCCTAAATGGAGTAGAATATCATGCCGTTTCTGGTCCTATGAGCAAGAGTTGTTTTTTGGTAAGGAAAGTCACTATTGCGCTGCCATTGCCATACACAGGACAAATAGCACTGGCGTCTGTTGCCAGCAAGTACAGTGTATTGGACTGAAGAGGACCTACTGTTCTTGTCAGGTTCCTAAGCATCCTTGAACTAGATATGGCCGTGTGTGCAGGAAGCACAGTTCTTTTGTTCTGAGCAAGCTCACTGTTCGGACCCCATAGGAAACACAGTAGAGTAGAAGAGTGCTCTTTTCTCAAAAGCAGAGTGTGTTTCATGTAAGGCGAGGTAGCATTTGTTTCCCAGTCTTAAATGGAGTTGAATCACATGCAGTTACTGGTCCTGCGAGCAAGAGTTGTTTTCTGGTAAGGAAAGTCACTATTGCGCTCCCATTGACATACACAGTGCAAATAGCCCTGGCGTCTGTTCCCAGCAAGTACAGTGTATCGAACTGAAGAGGAGCTACTGTTCTTGTCAGTTTCCTAAGCAGAGTTGAACTAGATATGGCCCGTGTGCATAGGAAGCTCAGTTCTTATGTTCTGAGCAAGCTCACTGTTCTGGCCCTATAGGAAACACAGTAGAGTAGAAGAGGGTTCTTTTCTCAAAAGCCGACTGTGTTTCTTGTAAGGCGAGCTAGCGTTTGTTTCCTAGTTAAATGGAATTGAATCACATGCAGTTTCTGGTCCTACGAGCAAGAGTTGTTTTCTGGTAAGGAAAGTCACTATTGCACTCCTATTGCCATATACAGTGCAAATAGCACTCGCGTCTGTTCCCAGCAAGTACAGTGTATCGGACTGAAGAGGAGCTACTGTTCTTGTCAGTTTCCTAAGCAGAGGTTAACTAGATATGGCCCGTGTGTAGGAAGCACAGTTATTATGTTCTGAGCAAGCTCACTGTTCTGGCCCTATAGGAAACACAGTAGAGTAGAAGAGTGCTCTTTTCTCTAAAGCAGAGTGTGTTTCTTGTAAGGCAAGCTAGCGTTTGTTTCCTAGTCCTAAATGGAGTTGAATCACATGCAGTTTCTGGTCCTACGAACAAGAGTTGTTTTCTGGTAAGGAAAGTCACGATTGTGCTCCCTTTGCCGTACACAGTGCAAATAGCACTCGCGTCTGTTCCCAGCAAGTACAGTGTTGGACTGAAGAGGAGCTACTGTTCTTGTCAGGTTCCTAAGCAGAGTTGAACTACATATGGTCCGTGTGTGTAGGAAGCACAGTTCTTTTGTTCTGAGCAAGCTCACTGTTTGGACCCCATAGGAAACACAGTATTGTAGAAGAGTGCTCTTTTTTCTAAAGCAGAGTGTGTTTCTTGTAAGGCGAGCTAGCGTTTGTTTCCCAGTCCTAAATGGAGTTGAAACACATGCAGTTTCTGGTACTATGAGCAAGAGTTGTTTTCTGGTAAGGAAAGTCACTATTGCGCTGCCATTGCCATACACAGGACAAATAGCACTGGCATCTGTTGCCAGCAAGTACAGTGTATTGGACTGAAGAGGAGCTACTGTTCTTGTCAGGTTCTTAAGCAGACTTGAACTAGATAGGGCCGTGTGTGTAGGAAGCACAGTTATTATGTTCTGAGCAAGCTCACCGTTCTGGCCCCTATGGGAAACACAGTAGAGTAGAAGAGTGCTCTTTTCTCAAAAGAAGAGTGTGTTTCTTGTAAGGCGAGCTAGAGTTTATTTCCCAGTCCTAAATGGAGTTGAGTCACATGCAGTTTCTGGTCCTACGAGCAAGAGTTGTTTTCTGGTAAGGAAAGTCCCTATTGCGCTCCCATTGCCATATACAGTGCAAATAGCACTGGCGTCTGTTCCCAGCAAAAACAGTGTATCGGACTGAAGAGGAGCTACTGTTCTTGTCAGTTTCCTAAGCAGAGTTGAACTTGATATGGCCCGTGTGTAGGAAGCACAGTTCTTTTGTTCTGAGCAAGCTCACTGTTCTTGCCCAATAGGAAAGACAGTAGAGTAGAAGAGTGCTCTTTTCTCTAAAGCAGAGTGTGTTTCTTGTAAGGCGCGCTAGCATTTGTTTCCCAGTCCGAAATGGAGTTGAAACACATGCAGTTTCTGGTCCTACGAGCAAGAGTTGTTTTATGGTAAGAATAGTCACTATTGCGCTGCTATTGCCATACACAGGACAAATAGCACTGGCGTCTGTTCCCAGCACGTACAGTGTATTGGACTAAAGGGTATCTACTGTTCTTGTCAGGTTCCTAAGCAGAGTTGAACTACATATGGCCCGTGAGTGTAGGAAGCACAGTTATTGTGTTCTGAGCAAGCTCACTGTTCTGGCCCTACAGGAAACACAGTAGAGTAGAAGAGTGCTCTTTTCTCAAAAGCGGGTGTGTTTCTTGTAAGGCAAGCTAGCGTTTTTTTCCCAGTCCTAAATGGAGTTGAATCACATGCAGTTTCTGGTCCTATGAGCAAGAGTTGTTTTCTGTTAAGGAAAGTAACTATTGCGCTCCCATTGCCATACACAGTGCAAATAGCACTCGCGTCTGATCCCAGCAAGTACAGTGTATCGGACTGAAGAGGAGCTACTGGTATTTCAGTTTCCTAAGCAGAGTTGAACTAGATATGCCCCATGTGTGTAGGAAGCACAGTTTTTTTGTTCTGAGCAAGTTCACCGTTCTGGCCCTATGGGAAACACAGTAGAGTAGAAGAATGCTCTTTTCTCAAAAGCAGAGTGTGTTTCTTGTAAGGCGAGCTAGAGTTTGTTTCCCAATCCTAAATGGAGTTGAGTCACATGCAGTTTTTTGTCCTACGAGCAAGAGTTGTTTTCTGGTAAGGCGAGTCACTATTGTGCTCCTATTGCCATACACAGTGCAAATAGTACTCGCGTCTGTTCCCATAAGTACAGTGTATTGGACTGAATAGGATCTACTGTTCTTTTCAGTTTCCTAAGCAGAGGTGAACTAGATATTGCCCATGTGTGTAAGAAGCACAGTTCTTTTGTTCTGAGCAAGCTCACTGTTCGGACCCCATAGGAAACACAGTAGAGTAGAAGTGTGCTCTTTTCTCAAAAGCAGAGTGTGTTTCATGTAAGGCGAGGTAGCATTTGTTTCCCAGTCTTAAATGGAGTTGAATCACATGCAGTTACTGGTCCTATGAGCAAGAGTTGTTTTCTGGTAAAAAAGTCACTATTGCGCTCCCATTGACATACACAGTGCAAATAGCCCTGGCATCTGTTCCCAGCAAGTACAGTGTATCGGACTGAAGAGGAGCTACTGTTCGTGTCAGTTTCCTAAGCAGAGTTGAACTAGATATGGCCCGTGTGCGTAGGAAGCTCAGTTCTTATGTTCTGAGCAAGCTCACTGTTCTGGCCCTATAGGAAACACAGTAGAGTAGAAGAGTGTTCTTTTCTCTAAAGCCGACTGTGTTTCTTGTAGGGCGAGCTAGCGTTTGTTTCCTAGTCCTAAATGGAGTTGAATCACATGCAGTTTCTGGTCCTATGCACAAGAGTTGTTTTCTGGTAAGGAAAGTCACTATTGCGCGCCCATTGCCATACACAGTGCAAATAGCACTCGCGTCTGTTCCCTGCAAGTACAGTGTTGGACTGAAGAGGAGCTACTGTTCTTGTCAGGTTCCTAAGCAGAGTTGAACTACATATGGTCCGTGTGTGTAGGAAGCACAGTTCTTTTGTTCTGAGCAAGCTCACTGTTTGAACCCCATAGGAAACACAGTAGAGTAGAAGACTGCTCCTTTCTCTAAAGCAGAGTGTGTTTCTTGTAAGGCGAGCTAGCGTTTGTTTCCCAGTCCTAAATGGAGTAGAATATCATGCCGTTTCTGGTCCTATGAGCAAGAGTTGTTTTCTGGTAAGGAAAGTCACTATTGCGCTGCCATTGCCATACACAGGACAAATAGCACTGTCGTCTGTTGCCAGCAAGTACAGTGTATTGGACTGAAGAGGATCTACTGTTCTTGTCAGGTTCCTAAGCAGACTTGAACTAGATATGGCCGTGTGTGTAGGAAGCACAATTTTTTTTGTTCTGAGCAAGCTCACTGTTTGGACCCCATAGGAAACACAGTAGAGTAGAAGAGTGCTCTTTTCTCAAAAGCCGACTGTGTTTCTTGTAAGGCGAGCTAGCATTTGTTTCCTACTCCTAAATGGAGTTGAATCACATGCAGTTTCTGGTCCTACGAGCAAGAGTTGTTTTCTGGTAAGGAAAGACACTATTGCCATATACAGTGCAAATAGCACTCGCGTCTGTTCCCAGCAAGTACAGTGTATCGGACTGAAGAGGAGCTACTGTTCTTGTCAGTTTCCTAAGCAGAGGTGAACTAGATATGGCCCGTGTGTGTAGGAAGCACAGTTCTCTTGTTCTGAGCAAGCTCACTGTTCGGACCCCATAGGAAACACAGTAGAGTAGAAGAATGCTCTTTTCTCTAAAGCAGAGTGTGTATCTTGTAAGGCGAGCTAGCGTTTGTTTCCCAGTCCTAAATGGAGGTGAAACACATGCCGTTTCTGGTCCTATGAGCAAGAGTTGTTTTATGGTAAGAATAGTCACTATTGCGCTGCCATTGCCATACACAGGACAAATAGCACTGGCGTTGTTCCCAGCAAGTACAGTGTATTGGAATAAAGGGGATCTACTGTTCTTGTCAGGTTCCTAAGCAGAGTTGAACTAGATATGGCCCGTGTGTGTAGGAAGCACCGTTATTATGTTCTGAGCAAGCTCACTGTTCTGGCCCTATAGGAAACACAGTAGAGTAGAAGAGTGTTCTTTTCTCTAAAGCCGACTGTGTTTCTTGTAGGTCGAGCTAGCGTTTGTTTCCTAGTCCTAAATGGAGTTGAATCACATGCAGTTTCTGGTCCTATGCACAAGAGTTGTTTTCTGGTAAGGAAAGTCACTATTGCGCGCCCATTGCCATACACAGTGCAAATAGCACTCGCGTCTGTTCCCTGCAAGTACAGTGTTGGACTGAAGAGGAGCTACTGTTCTTGTCAGGTTCCTAAGCAGAGTTGAACTACATATGGTCCGTGTGTGTAGGAAGCACAGTTCTTTTGTTCTGAGCAAGCTCACTGTTTGGACCCCATAGGAAACACAGTAGAGTAGAAGACTGCTCCTTTCTCTAAAGCAGAGTGTGTTTCTTGTAAGGCGAGCTAGCGTTTGTTTCCCAGTCCTAAATGGAGTAGAATATCATGCCGTTTCTGGTCCTATGAGCAAGAGTTGTTTTCTGGTAAGGAAAGTCACTATTGCGCTGCCATTGCCATACACAGGACAAATAGCACTGGCGTCTGTTGCCAGCAAGTACAGTGTATTGGACTGAAGAGGATCTACTGTTCTTGTCAGGTTCCTAAGCAGACTTGAACTAGATATGGCCGTGTGTGTAGGAAGCACATTTTTTTTTGTTCTGAGCAAGCTCACTGTTTGGACCCCATAGGAAACACAGTAGAGTAGAAGAGTGCTCTTTTCTCAAAAGCCGACTGTGTTTCTTGTAAGGCGAGCTAGCGTTTGTTTCCTACTCCTAAATGGAGTTGAATCACATGCAGTTTCTGGTCCTACGAGCAAGAGTTGTTTTCTGGTAAGGAAAGTCACTATTGCACTCCTATTGCCATATACAGTGCAAATAGCACTCGCGTCTGTTCCCAGCAAGTACAGTGTATCGGACTGAAGAGGAGGTACTGTTCTTGTCAGTTTCCAAAGCAGAGGTGAACTAGATATGGCCCGTGTGTAGGAAGCACAGTTCTTTTGTTCTGAGCAAGCTCACTGTTCTGGCCCTATAGGAAACACAGTAGAGTAGAAGAGTGCTCTTTTCTCCAAAGCAGAGTGAGTTTCTTGTAAGGCGAGCTAGCGTTTGTTTCCCAGTCATAAATGGAGTTGAATCACATGCAGTTTCTGGTCCTACGAGCAAGAGTTGTTTTCTGGAAGGAAAGTCACTATTGCGCTCCCATTGCCATACACAGTACAAATAGCACTCCCGTCTGTTCCCAGCAAGTATAGTGTATTGGACTGAAGAGGAGCTACTGTTCTTCTCAGTTTCCTAAGCAGAGTTGAACTAGATATGGCCCGTGTGTGTAGGAAACACAGTTCTTTTGTTCTGAGCAAGCTCACTGTTCTGGCCCTATGGGAAACACAGTAGAGTAGAAGAGTGTTCTTTTCTCAAAAGCAGAGTTTGTTTCTTGTAAGGCGAGCTAGCATTTGTTTCCCAGTCCGAAATGGAGTTGAAACAAATGCAGTTTCTGGTCCTACGAGCAAGAGTTTTTTCTGGTAAGACGAGTCACTATTGTGCTCCCATTGCCATACACAGTGCAAATAGCACTCGCGTCTGTTCCCAGCAAGAACAGTGCATTGGACTGAATAGGATCTACTGTTCTTTTCAGTTTCCTAAGCAGAGGTGAACTAGATATTGCCCATGTGTGTAGGAAGCACAGTTCTTTTGTTCTGAGCAAGCTCACTGTTCGGACCCCATAGGAAACACAGTAGAGTAGAAGAGTGCTCTTTTCTCAAAAGCAGAGTGTGTTTCATGTAAGGCGAGGTAGCATTTGTTTCCCAGTCCTAAATGGAGTTGAATCACATGCAGTTACTGGTCCTATGAGCAAGAGATGTTTTCTGGTAAGGAAAGTCACTATTGCGCTCCCATTGACATACACAGTGCAAATAGCCCTGGCGTCTGTTCCCAGCAAGTACAGTGTATTGGACTGAAGAGGAGCTACTGTTCTTGTCAGTTTCCTAAGCAGAGTTGAACTAGATATGGCCCGTGTGCGTAGGAAGCTCAGTTCTTATGTTCTGAGCAAGCTCACTGTTCTGGCCCTATAGGAAACACAGTAGAGTAGAAGAGTGTTCTTTTCTCAAAAGCCTACTGTGTTTCTTGTAAGACGAGCTAGCGTTTGTTTCCTAGTCCTAAATGGAGTTGAATCACATGCAGTTTCTGGACCTACGAGCAAGAGTTGTTTTATGGTAAGAATAGTCACTATTGCGCTGCCATTGCTATACACAGGACAAATAGCACTGGCGTCTGTTCCCAGCCTGTACACTGTATTGGACTGAAGAGGATCTATTTTTCTTGTCAGTTTCCTAAGCAGAGTTGAACTAGATATAGCCCGTGTGTGTAGGAAGCACAGTTCTTTTGTTCTGAGCAAGCTCACTGTTCTGGCCCTATAGGAAACACAATAGAGTAAAGAGTGCTCTTTTCTCAAAAGCAGAGTGTGTTTCTTGTAAGGCGACCTAGCTTTTTTTTCCCAGTCCTAAATGGAGTTGAATCACATGCAGTTTCTGGTTTTTCGAGCAAGAGTTGTTTTCTGGTAAGAAGAGTAACTATTGCGCTCCCATTGTCTTACACAGGGCTAATAGCACTGGTGACTGTTCCCAGCATGTACAGTGTATTGGACTGAAGAGGATCTACTGTTCTTGTCAGTTGGCTAAGCAGAATTGAACTAGATATGGCCGTGTGTGTAGGAAGCACAGTTCTTTTCTTCTGAGGAAGCTCACTGTTCAAACCCCATAGGAAACACAGTAGAGAAGAAGAGTGCTCTTTTCTCAAAAGCAGAGTGTGTTTCTTGTAAGGCGAGCTAGCGTTTGTTTCCCAGTGCTAAGTGGAGTTGAATCACATGCAGTTTGTGGTCCTACGAGCAAGAGTTGTTTTCTGGTAAGAAGAGTCACTATTGTGCTCCCTTTGTCATACACAGGGCAAATAGCACTGGCGTCTGTTCCCAGCATGTACAGTGTATTGGACTGAAGAGGATCTACTGTTCTTGTCAGTTTCCTAAGTAGAATTGAACTAGATATGGCCCTGTGTGTAGCAAGCACAGTTCTTTTGTTCAGAGCAAGCTCACTGTTCGGACCTCGTAGGAAACACAGTAGAGTAGAAGAGTGCTCTTTTCTCAAAAGCAGAGTGTGTTTCATGTAAGGCGAGGTAGCATTTGTTTCCCAGTCTTAAATGGAGTTGAATCACATGCAGTTACTGGTCCTATGAGCAAGAGTTGTTTTCTGGTAAGGAAAGTCACTATTGTGCTCCCATTGACATACTCAGTGCAAATAGCCCTGGCGTCTGTTCCCAGCAAGTACAGTGTATTGGACTGAAGAGGAGCTACTGTTCTTGTCAGTTTCCTAAGCAGAGTTGAACTAGATATGGCCCGTGTGCGTAGGAAGCTCAGTTCTTATGTTCTGAGCAAGCTCACTGTTCTGGCCCTATAGGAAACACAGTAGAGTAGAAGAGTGTTCTTTTCTCAAAAGCCTACTGTGTTTCTTGTAAGACGAGCTAGCGTTTGTTTCCTAGTCCTAAATGGAGTTGAATCACATGCAGTTTCTGGTCCTACGAGCAAGAGTTGTTTTATGGTAAGAATAGTCACTATTGCGCTGCCATTGCTATACACAGGACAAATAGCACTGGCGTCTGTTCCCAGCCTGTACACTGTATTGGACTGAAGAGGATCTATTTTTCTTGTCAGTTTCCTAAGCAGAGTTGAACTAGATATAGCCCGTGTGTGTAGGAAGCACAGTTCTTTTGTTCTGAGCAAGCTCACTGTTCTGGCCCTATAGGAAACACAATAGAGTAAAGAGTGCTCTTTTCTCAAAAGCAGAGTGTGTTTCTTGTAAGGCTAGCTAGCATTTGTTTCCCAGTCCTAAATAGAATTGAATCACATGCAATTTCTGGTGCTACAAGCAAGAGCTGTTTTCTGGTAAGAGGAGTCACTATTGTGCTCCCCTTGTCATATACAGGGCATATAAAACTGGCGTCTGTTCCCAGCAAGTACAGTGCATTGGACTGAAGAGGATCTACTGTTCTTGTCAGTTTTCTAAGCAGAATTCAACTAGATATGGTCCGTGTGTGTAGGAAGCACAGTTCTTTTCTTCTGAGCAAGCTCACTGTTCGGAACAATTAGGAAAAACAGTAGAGTAGAAGTGTGCCCTTTTCTAAAAAGCAGAGCGTGTTTCTTGTAAGGCGAGCTAGCATTTGTTTCCCAGTCCTAAATAAAGTTGAGTCACTTGCAGTTTTTGGTCCTACCAGCAAGAGTTGTTTTATGGTAAGAATTGTCACTATTGCACTCCCATTGTCATACACAGGGCAAATAGCACTGGTGTCGGTTCCCAGCATGTACAGTGTATTGGACTGAAGAGTATCTACTGTTCTTTTCAGTTTCTTAAGCAGAATTGATCTAGATATGGCCGTGTGTGTAGGAAGCACAGTTCTTTTGTTCTGAGCAAGCTCACTGTTCTGGCCACATAGGAAACACAGTAGAGTAGAAGAGTGCTCTTTTCTCAAAAGCAGAGTGTGTTTCTTGTAAGGCAAGCTAGCGTTTGTTTCCCAGTCCTAAATGGAGTTGAATCACATGCAGTTTTTGATCCTACGTGCAAGAGTTGTTTTCTGGTAAGGAAAGTCACTATTGAGCTCCCATTGCCATGCACAGTGCAAATAGCACTCACGTCTCTTCCCACCAAGTACAGTGTATTGGACTGAAGAGCAGCTACGGTTCTTCTCAGTTTCCTAAGAAGAGTTGAACTAGATATGTTCCATGTGTAGGAAGCAGAGTTCTTTTGTTCTGAGCAAGCTCATTGTTCGGACCCCAAAGGAAACACGATAGAGTAGAAGAGTGCCGTTTTCTCAAAATCAGAGTCTGTTTCTTGTAAGGCGAGCTAGCGTTTATTTCCCAGTTCTAAATGGAGTTGAATCACCTGCAGTTTTTTGTCCTAGGAGCAAGATTTGTTTTCTGGTAAGACGAGTCACTATTGTGCTCCAATTGCCATACACAGTGCAAATAGCACTCGCGTCTGTTCCCAGCAAGTACAGTGTATTGGACTGAAAAGGAGCTACTGTTCTTGACAGTTTCCTAAGCAGAGTTGAACTAGATATGGCCCGTGTGTGTAGGAAGCAAAGTTCTTTTTTTCTGAGCAAGCTCACTGTTCAGACGCCATAGGAAACACAGTAGAGTAGAAGAGTGCTCTTTTCTCAAAAGCAGAGTGTGTTTCTTGTAAGGCGAGCTAGTGTTTGTTTCCCAGTTAGAAATGGAGTTGAATCCCATGCAGTTTCTGGTCCTACGAGCAAAAGTTGTTTGCTGGTAAAAAGAGTCACTATTGCGCTCCCTTTGCCATACACAGTGCAAATATCACTCACGTCTGTTCCCAGCAAGTACAGTGTATTGGACTGAAGAGGAGCTACTGTTCTTGTCAGCTTCCTAAGCAGAGTTGAACTAGTTATGGCCCGTGTGTGTAGGAAGCACAGTTCTTTTGTTCTGAGCAAGCTCACTCTTCTGGCCCTATAGAAAACACACTAGAGTAGAAGAGTGCTCTTTTCTCAAAAGCAGAGTGTGTTTCTTGTAAGGCGAGGTAGCGTTTGTTTCCCAGTCCTAAATGGACTTGATTCACAAGCAGTTTCTGGTCCTAAGACCAAGAGTTGTTTTCTGGTAAGAAGAGTCACTATTACTCTCCCATTGTCATACACAGTGCAAACAGTACTGGCGTCTGTTCGCAGCAAGTACAGTGTAATGGACTGAACAGGATCTACTTTTCTTGTCAGTTTCCTAAGCAGAATTGAACTAGATATGGCCCGTGTGTGTAGGAAGCACAGTTTTTTTGTTCTGAACAAGCTCACTGTTCTGGCCATATAGGAAACACAGTAGAGTAGAAGAGTGCTCTTTTCTCAAAAGCAGAGCGTGTTTCTTGTAAGGCGAGCTAGCGTTTGTTTCCCAGTCCTAAGTGGAGTTGAATCACATCCAGTTTCTGGTCCTACGAGCAAGAGTTGTTTTCTGGTAAGAAGAGTCACTGTTTCAGTCCCATTGTCATACACAGTGCAAATAGCACTGGCATCTGTTCCCAGCCTGTACAGTGTATTGGACTGAAGAGGATCTACTGTTTTTTCAGTTTCCTAAGCAGAGTTGAACTAGATATGGCCCGTGCATGTAGGAAGCACAGTTCTTTTTTTCTGAGCAAGCTCACTGTTCTGGCCATATAGGAAATACAGTAGAGTAGAAGAGTGCTCTTTTCTCAAAAGCAGAATGTGTTTCTTGTAAGGCGAGGTAGCGTTTGTTTCCCAGTCCTAAATGGAGTTGAATCCCATGCAGTTTCTATTCCTACGAGCAAGAGATTTTTTTCTGGTAAGAAGCGACACTTTTGTGCTCCCATTGTCATACACAGGGCAAATAGCACTGTCGTCTTTTCCCAGCATGTAGAGTGTATTGGACTGAAGAGGAGCTACTGTTCTTGTCAGTTTCCTAAGCAGAATTGAACTGGATATGGCCATGTGTGTAGGAAGCACAGTTCTTTTGTTCTGAGCAAGATCGCTGTACTGGCCCTATAGGAAACACAGTAGAGTAGAAGAGTGCTCTTTTCTCAAAAGCAGAGTGTGTTTCTTGTAAGGCGAGCTAGCCTTTGTTTCCCAGTCCTAAATGGAGTTGAATCACATGCAGTTTTTGGTCCTACGAGCAAGAGTTGTTTTCTGGTAAGGAAAGTCACTATTGCGCTCCCATTGCCATACACAGTGCAAATAGCACTCCCAGCTGTTCCCAGCAAGTACAGTGTATTGGACTTAAGAGGAGCTACTGTTCTTGTCAGTTTCCTAAGCAGAGTTGAACTAGATATGGCCCGTGTGTGTAGGAAGCACAGTTCTTTGGTTCTGAGCCAGCTCACTCTTCGGACCCCATAGGAAACACAGTAGAGTAGAAGTGTGCCCTTTTCTCAAAAGCAGAGCGTGTTTCTTGTAAGGCGAGCTAGCGTTTTCTTCCCAGACCTAAATGGAGTTGAATCCCATGCAGTTTCTGGTCCTACGAGCAAGAGTTGTTTTCTGGTAAGAAGAGACAAGATTGTGCTCCCATTGTCATACACAGGGCAAATAGCACTGGCGTCTGTTCCCAGCATGTACACTGTATTGTACTGAAGAGGAGCTACTTTTCTTGTCAGTTTCCTAAGCAGAGTTGAACTAGATATGGCCCGTGTGTGTAGGAAGCACAGTTCTTTTGTTCTGAGCAAGCTCACTGTTCGGAACACTTAAGAAACACAGTAGAGTAGAAGAGTGCCCTTTTCTCAAAAGCAGAGTGTGTTTCTTGTAAGGCAAGCTAACGTTTGTTTCCCAGTCCTAAATAATGTTGAGTCACTTGCAGTTTTTGGTCCTACGAGCAAGAGTTGTTTTATGGTGAGAATTGTCACTATTGCACTCCCATTGTCATACACAGGGCAAATAGCTCTGGTGTCGGTTCCCAGCATGTACAGTGTATTGGACTGAAGAGTATCTACTGTTCTTGTCAGTTTCTTAAGCAGAATTGATCTAGATATGGTCGTGTGTGTAGGAAGCACAGTTCTTATGTTCTGAGCAAGCTCACTGTTCTGGCCACATAGGAAACACAGTAGAGTAGAAGAGTGCTCTTTTCTCAAAAGCAGAGTGTGTTTCTTGTAAGGCAAGCCAGCGTTTGTTTCCCAGTCCTAAATGGAGTTGAATCACATGCAGTTTTTGGTCCTAGGAGCAAGAGTTGTTTTCTGGTAAGGAAAGTCACTATTGTGCTCCAATTGCCATACACAGTGCAAATAGCACTCGCGTCTGTTCCCAGCAATTACAGTGTATTGGACTGAAGAGGAGCAACTGTTCTTCTAAGTTTCCTAAAAAGAGTTGAACTAGATAAGGCCCGCGTGTGGAGGAAGCAAAGTTCTTTTGTTCTGAGCAAGCTCATTTTTCGGACCCCAAAGGAAACACAGTAGAGTAGAAGAGTGCCGTTTTCTCAAAATCAGAGTCTGTTTCTTGTAAGGCGAGCTTGCGTTTATTTCCAAGTTCTAAATGGAGTTGAATCACATGGAGTTTTCAGTCCTACAAGCAAGAGTTGTTTTCTGGTAAGGAAAGTCACTATTGAGCTCCCATTGCCATACACAGTGCAAATAGCACTCACTTCTCTTCCCAGCAAGTACAGTGTATTGGACTGAAGAGGAGCTACTGTTCTTGACAGTTTCCAAAGCAGAGATGAACTAAATATGGCCCGTGTGTGTAGGAAGCACAGTTCTTTTTTTCTGACCAAGCTCACTGTTCAGACGCCATAGGAAACACAGTTGAGTAGAAGAGTGCTCATTTCTCAAAAGCAGAGTGTGTTTCTTGTAAGGCGAGCTAGTGTTTGTTTCCCAGTTAGAAATGGAGTTAAATCCCATGCAGTTTCTGGTCCTACGAGCAAAAGTTGTTTTCTGGTAAGGAAGTCACTATTGCGCTCCCATTGCCATACACAGTGCAAATAGCATTCACATCTGTTCCCAGCAAGTACAGTGTATTGAACTTAAGAGGAGCTACTGTTCTTGTCAGTTTCCTAAGCAGAGTTGAACGAGATATAGCCCGTGTGTCTAGGAAGCACAATTCTTATGTTCTGAGAATGCTCACTGTTCTGACCCTATAGGAAACTCAGTAGAGTGGAAGAGTGCTCTTTTCTCTAAAGCAGAGTGTGTTTCTTGTAAGGCGAGCTCGCGTTTGTTTCCCAGTCCTAAATGGAGTTGAATCACATGCACTTTTTGGTCCTACGAGCAAGAGTTGTTTTGTGGTAAGAAGTGTCACTATTACGCTCCAATTGCCAACACAGTGCAAATAGCACTCGCGTCTGTTCCCAGCAAGTACGTGTATTGGACTGAATAGGAACTACTGTTCTTGTCAGTTGCCTAAGCAGAGTTGAACTAGATATGGTCCGTGTGTGTAGGAAGCACAGTTCTTTTGTTCTGAGCAAGCTCACTGTTCTGGCCCTATAGGAAACACAGGAGAGTACCAGAGTGCTCTTTTCTCAAAAGCAGAGTGTGTTTCTTGTAAGGCGAGCTAGCTTTTGTTTCCCAGTCCTAAATGGAGTTGAATGACATGCAGTTTCTGGTCCTACGAACAAGAGTTGTTTTCTGGTAAGGAAGTCACTATTGTGCTCCCATTGCCATACACAGTGCAAATAGCACTCGCGTCTGTTCCCAGCATGTACAGTGTATCGGACTGAGGAGGAGCTACTGTTCTTGAGAGTTTCCTAAGCAGAGTAGAACGAGATATGGCCCGTGTGTGTAGGAAGCACAGTTCTTTTGTTCTGAGCAAGCTCACTGTTTGGACCCCATAGGAAACACAGTAAAGAAGAAGAGTGCTCTTTTCTCAAAAGCAGAGTGTCTTTCTTGTAAGGCGAGCTAGCATTTGTTTCCTAGTCCTAAATGGAGTTGAATCACATGCAGTTTCTGGTCCTACGAGCAAGAGTTTTTTTCTGGTAAGGAAAGTCACTATTGCGCTCACATTTCCATACACAGTGCAAATAGCACTCGCGTCTGTTCCCAGCAAGTACAGTGTATTGGACTGAAGAGGAGCTACTGTTCTTGTCAGTTTCCTAAGCAGCATTGAACTAGATATGGCCCGTTTGTGAAGGAAGCACAGTTCTTTTGTTCTGAGCAAGCTCACTGTACTGGCACTATAGGAAACACAGCAGAGTAGAAGAGTGCTCTTTTCTCAATAGCAGAGTGTGTTTCTTGTAAGGTGTAGTAGCGTTTGTTTCCCAGTCGTAAATGGAGTTGAATCCCATGCAGTTTCTGGTCCTACGAGTAAGAGTTGTTTTCTGGTAAATAGAGACACTATTGTGCTCCCATTGTCATACACAGGGCAAATAGCACTGGCGTCTGTTCCCAGCATGTAGAGTGTATTGGACTGAAGAGGAGCTACTGTCATTGTCAGTTTCCTAAGCAGAATTGAACTGGATATGTCCATGTGTGTAGGAAGCACAGTTCTTTTGTTCTGAGCAAGCTCGCTGTACTGGCCCTATAGGAAACACAGGAGAATAGAAGAGTGCTCTTTTCTCAAAAGCAGAGTGTGTTTCTTGTAAGGCGAGCTAGCGTTTGTTTCCCAGTCCTAAATGGAGTTGAATCACATGCAGTTTTTGGTCCTACGAGCAAAAGTTTTTTTCTGGTAAGGAAAGTCACTATTGCGCTCCCATTTCCATACAAAGTGCAAATAGCACTCGCATCTGTTCCCAGGAAGTACAGTGTATTGGACTGAAGAGGAGCTACTGTTCACGTCAGTTTCCTAAGCAGAGTTGAACTAGATATGGCCCGTGTGTGTAGGAAGCACAGTTCTTTTGTTCTGAGCAAGCTCACTGTTCTGGCCCTATGGGAAACACAGTAGAGTAGAAGAGTGCTCTTTTCTCAAAAGCAGAGTGTGTTTCTTGTAAGGCGAGCTAGCGTTTGTTTCCCAGTCCTAAATGGAGTTGAATCACATGCAGTTTTTGGTCCTACGAGCAAGAGTTGTTTTCTGGTAAGGAAAGTCACTATTGCGCTCCCATTGCCATACACAGTGCAAATAGCACTCGCAGCTGTTCCCAGCAAGTACGGTGTATTGGACTGAAGAGGAGCTACTGCTCTTGTCAGTTTCCTAAGCAGAATTGAACTAGATATGTCCGTGTGTGTAGGAAGCACAGATTTTTTGTTCAGAGCAAGCTCACTGTTCTGGCCATATAGGAAAAACAGTAGAGTAGAAGAGTGCTCTTTTCTCAAAAGCAGAGCATGTTTCTTGTAAGGCGAGCTAGCGTTTGTTTCCCAGTCCTAAGTGGAGTTGAATCACATGCAGTTCCTCGTCCTGTGAGCAAGAGTGGTTTTCTGGTAAGGAGAGACACTATTGTGCTCCCATTGCTGTACACAGTGCAAATAGCACAAGCGTCTGTTCCCAGCAAGTACAGTGTACTGGACTGAAGAGGAGCTACTGTTCTTGTCAGTTTCCTAAGTAAAATTGAACTAGATATGGCCGTGTGTGTAGGAAGCACAGGTCTTTTGTTCTGAGTAAGCTCACTGTTCTGGCCATATAAGAAACACAGTACAGTAGAAGAGTGCTCTTTTCTCAAAAGCAGAGTGTGTTTCTTGTAAAGCAAGCTAGCGTTTATTTCCCAGTTCTAAATGGAGTTGAATCACATGCAGTTTTTGGTCCTACGAGCAAGAGTTTTTTTCTGGTAAGGAAAGTCACTATTGAGCTCCCATTGCCATACACAGTGCAAATAGCACTCGCGTCTGTTCCCAGCAAGTACAGTGTATTGTACTGAAGAGGAGCTACTTTTCTTGTCAGTTTCCTAAGCAGAGTTGAACTAGATATGGCCCGTGTGTGTAGGAAGCACAGTTCTTTTGTTCTGAGCAAGCTCACTGTTCGGAACACTTAAGAAACACAGTAGAGTAGAAGAGTGCTCTTTTCTCAAAAGCAGATTGTGTTTCTTGTAAGGCGAGATAGCATTTGTTTCCCAGTCCTAAATGGAGTTGAATCCCATGCAGTTTCTGGTCCTACGAGCAAGAGTTGTTTTCTGGTAAGAAGAGTCACTGTTGCGGTCCCATTGTCATACACAGTGCAAATAGCACTCTTGTCTGTTCTAAGCAAGTACAGTGTATTGGACTGAAGAGGAGCTACTGTTCTTGTCAGTTTCCTAAGCATAGTTGAACTAGATATGGCTGTGTGTGTAGGAAGCACAGTTCTTTTGTTCTGAGCAAGTTCACTGTTCGGACCCCATAGGAAACACAGTAGAGTAGAAGAGTGCCGTTTTCTCCAAAGCAGAGTTTGTTTCTTGAAAGTCGAGCTAGCATTTGCTTTCCAGTCAGAAATGGAGTTGAATCACATGCAGTTTCTGGTCCTACGAGCAGAGTTGTTTTCTGGTAAGAAGAGTCACTATTGCGCTCCCATTGCCATACACAGTACAAATAGCACTCGCGTCTGTTCCCAGCAAGTACAGTGTATTGGACTGAAGAGGATCTTCTGTTCTTGTCAGTTTCCTACGCAGAGTTGAACTAGACATGGCCCCGGTGTGTAGGAAGAACAGTTCTTTTGTTCTGAGCAAGCTCATTGTTCGGACCCCATAGGAAACACAGTAGAGTAGAAGAGTGCCCTTTTCTCAAAAGCAGAGTGTGTTTCTTGTAAGGCAAGCTAACTTTTGTTTCCCAGTCCTAAATAAAGTTGAGTCACTTGCAGTTTTTGGTCCTATGAGCAAGAGTTGTTTTATGGTAAGAATTGTCACTATTGCACTCCCATTGTCATACACAGGGCAAATAGCACTGGTGTCGGTTCCCAGCATGTACAGTGTATTGGACTGAACAGTTTCTACTTTTCTTGTCAGTTTCTTAAGCAGAATTGATCTAGATATGGCCATGTGTGTAGGAAGCACAGTTCTTTTGTTCTGAGCAAGCTCACTGTTCAGGCCACATAGGAAACACAGTAGAGTAGAAGAGTGCTCTTTTCTCAAAAGCAGAGTGTGTTTCTTGTAAGGCAAGCTAGCATTTGTTTCCCAGTCCTAAATGGAGTTGAATCACATGCAGTTTTTGGTCCTAGGAGCAAGTGTTGTTTTCTGGTAAGGAAAGTCACTATTGTGCTCCAATTGCCATACACAGTGCAAATAGCACTGGCGTCTGTTCCCAGCAAGTACAGTGTATTGGACTGAAGAGGAGCAACTGTTCTTCTAAGTTTCCTAAAAAGAGTTGAACTAGATATGGCCCGTGTGTGTAGGAAGCAAAGTTCTTTTGTTCTGAGCAAGCTCATTTTTCGGACCCCAAAGGAAACACAGTAGAGTAGAAGAGTGCCGTTTTCTCAAAATCAGAGTCTGTTTCTTGTAAGGCGAGCTTGCGTTTATTTCCACGTTCTAAATGGAGTTGAATCACATGGAGTTTTCAGTCCTACGAGCAAGAGTTGTTTTCTGGTAAGGAAAGTCACTATTGAGCTCCCATTGACATACACAGTGCAAATAGCACTCGCGTCTGTTCCCAGCAAGTACAGTGTATTGGACTGAAGAGGAGCTACTGTTCTTGACAGTTTCCAAAGCAGAGTTGAACTAGATATGGCCCGTGTGTGTAGAAAGCACAGTTCTTTTCTTCTGACCAAGCTCACTGTTCAGACGCCATAGGAAACACAGTTGAGTAGAAGAGTGCTCATTTCTCAAAAGCAGAGTGTGTTTCTTGTAAGGCGAGCTAGTGTTTGTTTCCCAGTCCTAAATGGAGTTGAATCCCATGCAGTTTCTGGTCCTACGAGCACGAGTTTTTTTCTGGTAAGAAGAGACACTGTTGTGCTCCCATTGTCATACACAGGGCAAATAGCACTGGCGTCTTTTCCCAGCATGTAGAGTATATTGGACTGAAGAGGAGCTACTGTTCTTGTCAGTTTCCTAAGCAGAATTGAACTGGATATGGCCATGCGTGTAGGAAGCACAGTTCTTTTGTTCTGAGCAAGCTCGCTGTACTGGCCATATAGGAAACTCAGGAAAGTAGAAGAGTGCTCTTTTCTCAAAAGCAGAGTGTGTTTCTTGTAAGGCGAGCTAGCATTTGTTTCCCAGTCCTAAATGGAGATGAATGACATACAGTTTCTGGTCCTACGAGCAAGAGTTGTTTACTGGTAAGAAAGTCACTATTGCGCTCCCATTGCCATACACAGTGCAAATAGCACTCGCGTCTGTTCCCAGCATGTACAGTGTATCGGACTGAGGAGGAGCTACTGTTCTTGAGAGTTTCCTAAGCAGAGTAGAACGAGATATGGCCCGTGTGTGTAGGAAGCACAGTTCTTTTGTTCTGAGCAAGCTCACTGTTTGGACCCCATAGGAAACACAGTAGAGAAGAAGAGTGCTCTTTTCTGAAAAGCAGAGTGTGTTTCTTGTAAGACGAGCTAGCATTTGTTTCCTAGTCCTAAATGGAGTTGAATCACATGCAGTTTCTGGTCTTACGAGCAAGAGTTGTTTCCTGTAAGAAGAGTCACTCTTGCGCTCCCTTTGACATACACAGTGCAAATAGCACTGGCGTCTGTTCCCAGCAAGTAAAGTGTATTGGACAGAAGAGGTGGTACTGTTCTTGTAGGTTTCCTAAGCGGAGTTGAACTAGATATGGCCCGTGTGTGTAGGAAGCACAGTTCTTTTGTTCTGAGCAAGCTCACTGTTCTGGCCCTATAGGAAACACAGTAGAGTAGACGAGTGCTCTTTGCTCAAAAGCAGAGTGTGTTTCATGTAAGGCGAGCTTGCATTTGTTTCCTAGTACTAAATGGAGTTGAATCACATGCAGTTTCGGGTCCTACGAGCAAGAGTTGTTTTCTGGTAAGGAAAGTCATTATTGTGTTCCCATTGCCATACACAGTGCAAATAGCACTCGCGTCTGCACCCAGCAAGTACAGTGTATCGGACTGAAGAGGAGCTACTGTTCTTGTCAGTTTCCTAAGCTGAGTTGAACTAGATATGGCCCGTGTGTGTAGGAAGCACAGTTCTCTTGTTGTGAGCAAGCTCACTGTTCTGGCCCTATGGGAAACACAGTAGAGTAGATGAGTGCTCTTTTCTCTAAAGCAGAGTGTGTTTCTTGTAAGGCGAGCTAGCGTTTGTTTCCCAGTCCTAAATGGAGTTGAGTCACATGCAGTTTTTGTTCCTATGAACAAGAGTTGTTTTCTGGTAAAGAGAGTCACTATTGTGCTCCAAATGCCATACAAAGTGCAAATAGCACTGGCGTCTGTTCCCAGCAAGTACAGTGTATTGGACTGAATAGGCGCTACTGTTCTTGTCAGTTTCCTAAGCAGAGTTGAACTAGATATGATCTATGTGTGTAGGAAGCACAGTTCTTTTGTTCTGAGCAAGCTCACTGTTCTGACCCCATAGGAAACACAGTAGAGTAGAACAGTGCTCTTTTCTCAAAAGCAGAGTGTGTTTCTTGTAAGGCGAGCTAGTGTTTGTTTCCCAGTCCTAAATGGAGTTGAATCACATGCAGTTTCTGGTCCTAGTAGCAAGGGTTGTTTTCTGGTAAGGAAAGTCACTATTGTGCTCCCTTTGCCATACACAGTTCAAATAGCACTCGCGTCTGTTCCCAGCAAGTACAGTGTATTGGACTGAAGAGGAGCTACTGTTCTTGTCAGTTCCCTAAGCAGAGTTGAACTAGGTATGGCCCGTGTGTGTAGGAAGCAAAGTTCTTTTGTTCTGAGCAAGCTCACTGTTCTGGCCCTATAGGAAACACAGTAGAGTAGAAGAGTGCTCTTTTCTCTAAAGCAGAGTGTGTTTCTTGTAAGGCGAGCTCGTGTTTGTTTCCTAGTCCTAAATGGACTTGAATCACATGCAGTTTCTGGTCCTACGAGCAAGAGTTGTTTTCTGGGAAAGAAAGTCACTATTGCACTCCCATTGCCATACACATTACTAATAGCACTCGCGTCTGTTCCCAGCAAGTACAGTGTATTGGACTGAATAGGAGCTACTGTTCTTGTCAGTTTCCTAAGCAGAGTTGAACTAGATAGGGTCCCTGTGTGTAGGAAGCACAGTTTTTTGTTCTGAGCATGCTCACTGTTTGGACCCCATAGGAAACACAGTAGAGTAGAAGAGTGCTTTTTTCTCAAAAGCAGAGTGTGTTTCTTGTAAGGCGAGCTATCGTTTGTTTCCCAGTCCTAAATGGAGTTGAATCACATGCAGTTTCTGGTCCTATGAGCAAGAGTTGTTTTCTGGTAAGAAGAGTCACTATTGTGCTGACATTGCCATACACAGGACAAATAGCAATGGCGTCTGTTCCTAGCAAGTACAGTGTATTGGACTGAAGAGGACCTACTGTTCTTGTCAGGTTTATAAGCAGATTTGAACTAGATATGGCCGTGTGTGTAGAAAGCACAGTTTTTTTGTTCTGAGCAAGCTCACTGTTCGGACACCATAGGAAACACAGTAGAGTAGAAGAGTGCTCTTTTCTCTAAAGCAGAGTGTGTTTCTTGTAAGGCGAGCTAGCATTTGTTTCCCAGTCCTAAATGGAGTTGAATCACATGCAGTTTCTGATCCTACGAGCAAGAGTTGATTTCTGGTAAGGAAAGTCACTATTGCGCTCCCATTGCCATACACAGTGCAAATAGCACTCCCGTCTGTTCCCAGCAAGTATAGTGTTTTGGACTGAAGAGGAGGTACTGTTCTTGTCAGTTTCCTAAGCAGAGTTGAACTACATATGGCCCGTGTGTGTAGGAAGCACAGTTCTTTTGTTCTCAGCAAGCTCACTGTTCTGGCCCTATAGGAAACACAGTAGAGTAGAAGAGTGGTCTTTTCTCAAGAGCAGAGTGTGTTTCTTGTAAGGCGAGCTCGCGTTTGTTTCTCAGTACTAAATGGAGTTGAATCCCATGCAGGTTCTGGTCCTACGAGCAAAAGTTGTTTTGTGGTAAGAAGAGTCACTATTGTGCTACAATTGCCATACACAGTGCAAAGAGCACTCGCGTCTGTTCCCAGCAAGTACGTGTATTGGACTGAAGAGGAGCTACTGTTCTTGTCAGTTTCCTAAGCAGAGTTGAACTAGATATGACCCGTGTGTGTAGGAAGCACAGTTCTTTTGTTCTGAGCAAGCTCACTGTTCTGGCCTTATAGGAAACACAGTAGAGTAGAAGAGTGCTCTTTTCTCAAAAGCAGAGTGTGCTTCTTGTTAGGCGAGCTAGCGTTTGTATCCCAGTCCTAAATGGAGTTGAGTCACATGCAGTTTTTGTCCTACGAGCAAGAGTTGTTTTCTGGTAAGACGAGGCACTATTGTGCTCCAATTGACATACACAGTGCAAATAGCACTCGCGTCTGTTCCCAGCAAGCACAGTGTATTGGACTGAAGAGGAGCTACTGTTCTTGTCAGTTTCCTAAGCAGAGTCGAACTAGATATGGTCCATGTGTGTAGGAAGCACAGTTCTTTTGTTCTGAGCAAGCTCACTGTTCGGAACCCATAGGAAACACAGTAGAGTAGAAGAGTGCTCTTTTCTCAAAAGCAGAGTGTGTTTCTTGTAAGGCAAGCTAGTGTTTGTTTCCTAGTCCAAAATGGAGTTGAATCACATGCAGTTTCTGTTCCTACGAGCAAGGGTTGTTTTCTGGGGAAGAAAGTCACTATTGCACTCCCATTGCCATACACATTACAAATAGCAATCGTGTCTGTTCCCAGCAAGTACAGTGTATTGGACTGAATAGGAGCTACTGTTCTTGTCAGTTTCCTAAGCAGAGTTGAACTAGATATGGTCCGTGTGTGTAGGAACCACAGTTTTTTATTCTGAGCAAGCTCACTGTTCAGACCCCGTAGGAAACACAGTAGAGTAGAAGAGTGCTCTTTTCTCAAAAGCAGAATGTGTTTCATGTAAGGCGAGCTGGCATTTGTTTCCCAGTCCTAAATGGAGTTGAATCACATGCAGTTTTTGGTCCTACCAGCAAGAGTTGTTTTCTGGTAAGGAAAGTCACTATTGCGCTCCCGTTGCCATACACAGTGCAAATAGCACTCGCGTCTGTTCCCAGCAAGTACAGTGTATCGTACTGAAGAGAAGCAACTGTTCTTGTCAGTTTCCTAAGCAGTGTTGAACTAGATATGGCCCGTGTGTAGGAAGCACAGTTCTTTTTTTTTGAGCAAGCTCATTGTTCTGGCCTATTTGGAAACACAGTAGAGGAGAAGAGTGCTCTTTTCTCTAAAGCAGAGTGTGTTTCTTGTAAGGCCAGCTAGCGTTTGTTTCCCAGTCCTAAATAGAGTTGAATCCCATGCATTTTCTGGTCCTACGAGCAAGAGTTGTTTTCTGGTAAGAAGAGTCAATATTGCGCTGCCATTGCCATACACAGGACAAATAGCACTGGCGTCTGTTCCCAGCAAGTACAGTGTATTGGACTGAAGAGGATCTACTGTTCTTGTCAGGTTCGTAAGCAGAATTGAAATAGATATGGCCGTGTGTGTAGGAAGCACAGTTCTTTTGTTCTGAGCAAGTTCACTGTTCGGACTTCTTAGGAAACACAGTAGAGTAGAAGAGTGCTTTTTTCTCTAAAGCAGAGTGTGTTTCTTGTAAGGCGAGCTAGTGTTTGTTTCACAGTCCTAAATGGAGTCGAATCACATGAAGTTTCTGGTCCTATGAGCAAGAGTTGTTTTCTGGTAAGAAGTATCACTATTGTGCTCCCATTGTCATACACAGTGCAAATAGCACTGGCGTCTGTTCCCAGCATGTACAGTGTATTGGACAGAAGAGGATCTACTGTTCTTGTCAGGTTACTAAGCAGAGTTGAACTAGATATGGCCGTGTGTGTAGGAAGCACACTTCTTTTGTTCTGAGCAAGCTCACTCTTCTGGCCCTGTAGGAATCACAGTAGAGTAGAAGAGTGCTCTTTCTCAAAAGCAGTGTGTGTTTCTTGTAAGGTGAGCTAGCGTTTGTTTCCCAGTCCTAAATGGAGTTGAATCACATGCAGTTTCTGTTCCTACGAGCAAGGGTTGTTTTCTGTGGAAGAAAGTCACTATTGCACTCCCAATGACATACACATTACAAATAGCAATCGCGTCTGTTCCCAGCAAGTACAGTGTATTGGACTGAATAGGAGCTACTGTTCTTGTCAGTTTCCTAAGCAGAGTTGAACTAGATATGGTCCGTGTGTGTAGGAACCACAGTTTTTTGTTCTGAGCAAGCTCACTGTTCAGACACCATAGGAAACACAGTAGAGTAGAACTGTGCTCTTTTCTCAAAAGCAGAATGTGTTTCATGTAAGGCGAGCTGGCATTTGTTTCCCAGTCCTAAATGGAGTTGAATCACATGCAGTTTTTGGTCCTACCAGCAAGAGTTGTTTTCTGGTAAGGAAAGTCACTATTGCGCTCCCATTTCCATACACAGTGCAAATAGCACTCGCGTCTGTTCCCAGCAAGTACAGTGTATTGTACTGAACAGGAGCAACTGTTCTTGTCAGTTTCCTAAGCAGAGTTGAACGAGATATGTCCCGTGTGTGTAGGAAGCACAGTTCTTTTGTTCTGAGCAAGGTCACTGTTTGGAACCCATGGGAAACACAGTAGAGTAGAAGAGTGCTCTTTTCTCAAAAGCAGAGTGTGTTTCTTGTAAGGCGAGCTAGCCTTTCTTTTCCAGTCCTAAATGGAGTTGAATAACATGCAGTTTCTGGTCCTAAGAGCAAGAGTTGTTTTATGGTAAGAAGAGTCACTGTTGCACTGCAAATGCCATACACAGGACAAATAGCACTGGCGTCTGTTCCCAGCAAGTACAGTGTATTGGACTGAAGAGGATCTACTGTTCTTGTCAGGTTCCTAAGCAGAGTTGAACTAGGTATGGCCGTGTGTGTAGGAAGCACAGTTTTTTTGTTCTGAGCAAGCTCACTGTTGGGAACACATAGGAAACACAGTAGAATTGAAGAGTGCTCTTTTCTCAAAAGCAGAGTGTGTTTCTTGGAAGGCGAGCTAGCGTTTGTTTCCCAGTCCTAAATGGAGTTGAGTCACATGCAGTTTTTTGTCCTACGAGCAAGAGTTGTTTTCTGGTAAGACGAGTCACTATTATGCTTCAATTGTCATACAGAGTGCAAATAGAACTGGCGTCTGTTCCCCGCAAGTACAGTGTATAGGACTGAAGTGGAGCTACTGTTCTTGTCAGTTTCCTAAGCAGAGTTGAACTAGATATGGTCAATGTGTGTAGGAAGCACAGTTCTTTTGTTCTGAGCAAGCTCACTGTTCGGACCCCATAGGAAACACAGTAGAGAAGAACAGTGCTCTTTTCTCAAAAGCAGAGTGTGTTTCTTGTAAGGCGATCTAGCATTTGTTTCCTAGTCCTAAATGGAGTTGAATCACATGCAGTTTCTGGTCCTACGAGCAAGAGTTGTTTTCTTGTAAGGAAAGCCACTATTGTGCTCCCATTGCCATACATATTACAAATAGCACTCGCGTCTGTTCCCAGCAATTACAGTGTATCGGACTGAAGAGGAGCTACTGTTCTTGTCAGTTTCCTAAGCAGAGTTGAACTAGATATATCCCGTGTGAAGGAAGCACAGTTCTTTTGTTCTGAGCAAGCTCACTGTTCTAGCCCTATACGAAACACAGTAGAGTAGAAGAGTGCTCTTTTGTCAAAATCAGAGTGTGTTTCTTGTAAGGCGAGCTAGCGTTTGTTTCCCAGTCCTAAATGGAGTTGAATCACATGCAGTTTCTGTTCCTACGAGCAAGGGTTGTTTTCTGGTAAGGAAAGTCACTATTGCGCTCCCATTGCCATACAGAGTGCAAATAGCACTCGCGTCTGTTCCAGCAAGTACAGTGTATTGGACTGAAGAGGAGCTACTGTTCTTGTCAGTTTCCTAAGCAGAGTTGAACTAGATATGGCCTGTGTGTGTAGGAAGCACAGTTCTCTTGTTCTGAGCAAGTTCACTGTTCTGGCCCTATAGGAAACACAGTAGAGTAGAAGAGTGCTCTTTTCTCTAAAGCAGAGTGTGTTTCTTGTAAGGCGAGCTCGTGTTTGTTTCCTAGTCCTAAATGGAGTTGAATCCCATGCAGTTTCTGGTCCTACGAGCAAGAGTTGTTTTCTGTGAAAGAAAGTCACTATTGCACTCCCATTGCCATACACATTACAAATAGCACTTGCGTCTGTTCCCAGCAAGTACAGTGTATTGGACTGAATAGGAGCTACTGTTCTTGTCAGGTTTATAAGCAGATTTGAACTAGATATGGCCGTGTGTGTAGGAATCACAGTTTTTTTGTTCTGAGCAAGCTCACTGTTCAGACACGATAGGAAACACAGTAGAGTAGAAGAGTGCTCTTTTCTCTAAAGCAGAGTGTGTTTCTTGTAATGCGAGCTAGCATTTGTTTCCCAGTCCTAAATGGAGTTGAATCACATGCAGTTTCTGATCCTACGAGCAAGAGTTGTTTTCTGGAAATGAAAGTAACTATTGCGCTCCCATTGCCATACACAGTGCAAATAGCACTGGCGTCTGTTACCAGCAAGTGTAGTGTTTTGGACTGAAGAGGAGCTACTGTTCTTGTCAGTTTCCTAAGCAGAGTTGAACTAGATATGGCCCGTGGGTGTAGGAAGCACAGGTTTTTTTTTGTTCTGAGCAAGCTCACTGTTGGGAACACAAAGGAAACACAGGAGAATTGAAGAGTGCTCTTTTCTCAAAAGCAGAGTGTCTTTCTTGGAAGGCGAGCTAGCGTTTGTTTCCCAGTCCTAAATGGAGTTGAGTCACATGCAGTTTTTTGTCCTACGAGCAAGATTTGTTTTCTGGTAAGACGAGTAACTATTGTGCTCCAAATGCCATACACAGTGCAAATAGCACTGGCGTCTGTTCCCCGCAAGTACAGTGTATTGGACTGAAGAGGAGCTACTGTTCTTGTCAGTTTCCTAAGCAGAGTTGAACTAGATATGACCCGTGTGTGTAGGAAGCACAGTTCTTTTGTTCTGAGCAAGCTCACTGTTCTGGCCTTATAGGAAACACAGTAGAGTAGAAGAGTGCTCTTTTCTCTAAAGCAGAGTGTGTTTCTTGTAAGGCGAGCTAGCGTTTGTTTCCCAGTCCTAAATGGAGTTGAATCACATGCAGTTTCTGGTCCTACGAGCAAGAGTTGTTTTCCGGTAGGGAAAGTCACTATTGCGCTGCCATTGCCATACACAGGACAAATAGCACTTTTGTCTCTTTCCAGCAGTACAGTGTATTGGACTGAAGAGGAGCTACTGTTCTTGTCAGGTACCTAAGCAGAATTGAACTAAGTATGGCGGTGTGTGTAGGAAGCACAGTTTTTTTGTTCTGAGCAAGCTCACTGTTCAGACCTCATAGGAATCACAGAAGAGTAGAAGAGTGCTCTTTTCTCTAAAGCAGAGTGTGTTTCTTGTAAGGCAAGCTGGCGTTTGTTTCCTAGTCCTAAATAGAGTTCAATAACAGGCAGTTTCCGGTCCTATGAGCAAGAGTTGTTTTCTGGTAAGGAAAGTCACTATTGTGCTCCCATTCCCATACACATTACAAATAGCACTCGCGTCTGTTCCCAGCAATTACAGTGTATCGGGCTGAAGAGGAGCTACTGTTCTTGTCAGTTTCCTAAGCAGAGTTGAACTAGATATATCCCGTAAGTAGGAAGCACAGTTCTTTTGTTCTGAGCAAGCTCACTGTTCTAGCCCTAAACGAAACACAGTAGAGTAGAAGAGTGCTCTTTTCTCAAAAGCAGAGTGTGTTTCTTGTAAGGTGAGCTAGCGTTTGTTTCCCAGTCCTAAATGGAGTTGAATCACATGCAATTTCTGTTCCTACGAGCAAGGGTTGTTTTCTGGGGAAGAAAGTCACTATTGCACTCCCTTTGCCATACACATTACAAATAGCAATCGCGTCTGTTCCCAGCAAGTACAGTGTATTGGACTGAATAGGAGCTACTGTTCTTGTCAGTTTCCTAAGCAGAGTTGAACTACATATGGTCCATGTGTGTAGGAACCACATTTTTTTATTCTGAGCAAGCTCACTGTTCAGACCCCATAGGAAACACAGTAGAGTAGAAGAGTGCTCTTTTCTCAAAAGCAGAATGTGTTTCATGTAAGGCGAGCTAGCATTTGTTTCCCAGTCCTAAATGGAGTTGAATCACATGCAGTTTCTGGTCCTACGAGCAAGAGTTGTTTTCTGGGGAAGAAAGTCAGTATTGCACTCCCATTGCCATACACAGTGCAAATAGCACTCGCATCTGTTCCGAGCAAGTACAGTGTATTGAACTGAAGAGGAGCTACTGTTCTTGTCAGTTTCCTAAGCAGAGTTGAACTAGATATGGCCCGTGTGTGTAGGAAGCACAGTTCTTTTGTTTTGGACAAGCTCACTGTTCCGGCCCTATAGGAAACACAGTAGAGTCGAAGTGTGCTCTTTTCTCTAAAGCAGAGTGTGTTTCTTGTAAGGTGAGCTAGCGTTTGTTTCCCAGTCCTAAATGGAGTTGAATCACATGCAGTTTCTGGTCCTACGAGCAAGAGTTGTTTTCTGGTAAGGAAAGTCACTATTGCACTCCCATTGCCATACACAGTGCAAATAGCACTCGCGTCTGTTCCCAGCAAGTACAGTGTATCGTACTGAAGAGGAGCAACTGTTCTTGTCAGTTTCCTAAGCAGTGTTGAACTAGATATGGCCCGTGTGTAGGAAGCACAGTTCTTTTCTTTTGAGCAAGCTCATTGTTCTGGCCTATTTGGAAACACAGTAGAGTAGAAGAGTGCTCTTTTCTCTAAAGCAGAGTGTGTTTCTTGTAAGGCCAGCTAGCGTTTGTTTCTCAGTCCTAAATGGAGTTGAATCATATGCAGTTTCTGGGCCTACGAGCAAGACTTGTTTTATCGTAAGAAGAGTCATTGTTGCGCTGCAATTGCCATACACAGGTCAAATAGCACTGACGTCTGTTCCCAGCAAGTACAGTGTATCGGACTGAAGAGGAGCTACTGTTCTTGTCAGTTTCCTAAGCAGAGTTGAACTAGATATGGCCCGTTCGTGTAGGAAGAACAGTTCCTTTGTTCTGAGCAAGCTCACTGTTCGGACCCCATAGGAAACACAGTAGAGTAGAAGAGTGCTCTTTTCTCAAAAGCAGAATGTGTTTCATGTAAGGCGAGCTAGCATTTGTTTCCCAGTCCTAAATGGAGTTGAATCACATGCAGTTTCTGGTCCTACGAGCAAGAGTTGTTTTCTGGGGAAGAAAGTCAGTATTGCACTCCCATTGCCATACACAGTGCAAATAGCACTCGCATCTGTTCCCAGCAAGTACAGTGTATTGAACTGAAGAGGAGCTACTGTTCTTGTCAGTTTCCTAAGCAGAGTTGAACTAGATATGGCCCGTGTGTGTAGGAAGCACAGTTCTTTTGTTTTGGACAAGCTCACTGTTCCGGCCCTATAGGAAACACAGTAGAGTCGAAGTGTGCTCTTTTCTCTAAAGCAGAGAGTGTTTCTTGTAAGGCAAGCTAGCGTTTGTTTCCCAGTCCTAAATGGAGTTGAATGACACGCAGTTTCTGGTCGTACGAGCAAGAGTTGTTTTCTCGTAAGAAGAGTCATTATTGCGCTGCCATTGCCATACACAGGACAAATAGCACTGTTGTCTGTTTCCAGCAGTACAGTGTATTGGACTGAAGAGGAGCTACTGTTCTTGTCAGGTACCTAAGCAGAATTGAACTAAGTATGGCGGTGTGTGTAGGAAGCACAGTTTTTTTGTTCTGAGCAATCTCACTGTTCGGACCTCATTGGAATCACAGAAGAGTTGAAGAGTGCTCTTTTCTCTAAAGCAGAGTGTGTTTCTTCTAAGGCGAGCTGGCGTTTGTTTCCTAGTCCTAAATGGAGTGGAATCACATGCAGTTTCTGGTCCTACGAGCAAGATTTTTTTTCTGGTAAGGAAAGTCACTATTGCACTCCCATTGCCATACACAGTGCAAATAGCATTCGCATCTGTTCCCAGCAACTACAGTGTATGAACTTAAGAGGAGCTACTGTTCTTGTCAGTTTCCTAAGCAGAGTTGAACTAGATATGGCCCGTGTGTGTAGGAAGCACAGTTCTATTGTTCTGAGCAAGCTCACTGTTCTGGCCCTATAGGAAACACAGTAGAGTAGAAGAGTGCTCTTTTCTCTAAAGCAGAGTGTGTTTCTTGTAAGGCGAGCTAGCGTTTGTTTCCCAGTCCTAAATGGAGTTGAATCACATGCAGTTTCTGGTCCTACGACCAAGACTTGTTTTCAAGTAAGGAAAGTCACTATTGCGCTGCCATTGCCATACACAGGACAAATAGCACTTTTGTCTCTTTCCAGCAGTACAGTGTATTGGACTGAAGAGGAGCTACTGTTCTTGTCAGGTACCTAAGCAGAATTGAACTAAGTATGGCGGTGTGTGTAGGAAGCACAGTTTTTTTGTTCTGAGCAAGCTCACTGTTCAGACCTCATAGGAATCACAGAAGAGTAGAAGAGTGCTCTTTTCTCTAAAGCAGAGTGTGTTTCTAGTAAGGCGAGCTGGCGTTTGTTTCCTAGTCCTAAATAGAGTTCAATAACAGGCAGTTTCCTGTCCTATGAGCAAGAGTTGTTTTCTGGTAAGGAAAGTCACTATTGTGCTCCCATTGCCATACACAGTGCAAATAGCACTCGTGTCTGTTCCCAGAAAGTACAGTGTATTGGACTGAAGAGGAGCTACTATTCTTGTCAGTTTCCTAAGCAGAGTTAAACTAGATATGGACCATGTGTGTAGGAAGCACAGTTCTTTTGTTCTGAGCAAGCACACTGTTCGGACCCCATAGGAAACACAGTAGAGTAGAAGAGTGCTCTTTTCTCAAAAGAAGAGTGTATTTCATGTAAGGCGAGCTAGCATTTGTTTCCCAGTCCTAAATGGAGTTGAGTCACATGCCCTTTTTTGTCCTACGAGCAAGATTTTTTTTCTGGTAAGACGAGTCACTATTATGCTCCAATTGCCATACACAGTGCAAATAGAACTGGCGTCTGTTCCCCGCAAGCACAGTGTATAGGACTGAAGTGGAGCTACTGTTCTTGTCAGTTTCATAAGCAGAGTTGAACTAGATATGGCCTGTGTGTTTAGGAAGCACAGTTCTTTTGTTCTGAGCAAGCTCACTGTTCGGACCCCATAGGAAACACCTTAGAGTAGAAGAGTGCTCTTTTCTCAAAAGCAGAGTGTGTTTCATGTAAGGCTTGCTAGCATTTGTTTCCCAGTCCTAAATGGAGTTGAATCACATGCAGTTTCTGGTCCTACGAGCAAGAGTTGTTTTCTGGTAAGGAAAGTCACTATTGTGCTCCCATTGCCATCCACAGTGCAAATAGCACTCGCGTCTGTTCCCAGCAAGTACAGTGTATCGGACTGAAGAGGAGCTACTGTTCTTGTCAGTTACCTAAGCAGAGTTGAACTAGATATGGCCCGTTCGTATAGGAAGAACAGTTCCTTTGTTCTGAGCAAGCTCACTGTTCAGACCCTATAGAAAACACAGTAGAGTAGAAGAGTGCTCTTTTCTCAAAAGCAGAATGTGTTTCATGTAAGGCGAGCTAGCATTTGTTTCCCAGTCCTAAATGGAGTTGAATCACATGCAGTTTCTGGTCCTACGAGCAAGAGTTGTTTTCTGGGGAAGAAAGTCAGTATTGCACTCCCATTGCCATACACAGTGCAAATAGCACTCGCATCTGTTCCCAGCAAGTACAGTGTATTGAACTGAAGAGGAGCTACTGTTCTTGTCAGTTTCCTAAGCAGTGTTGAACTAGATATGGCCCGTGTGTGTAGGAAGCACAGTTCTTTTGTTCTGGGCAAACTCACTGTTCTGGCCCTATAGGAAAAACAGTAGAGTCGAAGTGTGCTCTTTTCTCTAAAGCAGAGAGTGTTTCTTGTAAGGCAAGCTAGCGTTTGTTTCCCAGTCCTAAATGGAGTTGAATGACACGCAGTTTCTGGTCGTACGAGCAAGAGTTGTTTTCTCGTAAGAAGAGTCATTATTGCGCTGCCATTGCCATACACAGGACAAATAGCACTGTTGTCTGTTTCCAGCAGTACAGTGTATTGGACTGAAGAGGAGCTACTGTTCTTGTCAGGTACCTAAGCAGAATTGACCTAAGTATGGCGGTGTGTGTAGGAAGCACAGTTTTTTTGTTCTGAGCAATCTCACTGTTCGGACCTCATTGGAATCACAGAAGAGTTGAAGAGTGCTCTTTTCTCTAAAGCAGAGTGTGTTTCTTCTAAGGCGAGCTGGCGTTTGTTTCCTAGTCCTAAATGGAGTGGAATCACATGCAGTTTCTGGTCCTACGAGCAAGAGTTTTTTTCTGGTAAGGAAAGTCACTATTGCACTCCCATTGCCATACACAGTGCAAATAGCATTCGCATCTGTTCCCAGCAACTACAGTGTATTGAACTTAAGAGGAGCTACTGTTCTTGTCAGTTTCCTAAGCAGAGTTGAACTAGATATGGCCCGTGTGTGTAGGAAGCACAGATCTTTTGTTCTGAGCAAGCTCACTGTTCTGGCCCTATAGGAAACACAGTAGAGTAGAAGAGTGCTCTTTTCTCTAAAGCAGAGTGTGTTTCTTGTAAGGCGAGCTAGCATTTGTTTCCCAGTCCTAAATGGAGTTGAATCACATGCAGTTTCTGGTCCTACGAGCAAGAGTTGTTTTCCGGTAGGGAAAGTCACTATTGCGCTGCCATTGCCATACACAGGACAAATAGCACTGTTGTCTCTTTCCAGCAGTACAGTGTATTGGACTGAAGAGGATCTACTGTTCTTGTCAGGTACCTAAGCAGAATTGAACTAAGTATGGCGGTGTGTGTAGGAAGCACAGTTTTTTTGTTCTGAGCAAGCTCGCTGTTCGGACCTCATAGGAATCACAGAAGAGTAGAAGAGTCCTTTTTCCTCTAAAGCAGAATGTGTTTCTTGTAAGGCGAGCTGGCGTTTGTTTCCTAGTCCTAAATGGAGTTCAATCACAGTCAGTTTCCGGTCCTATGAGCAAGAGTTGTTTTCTGGTAAGGAAAGTCACTATTGTGCTCCCATTGCCATACACAGTGCAAATAGCACTCGCGTCTGTTCCCAGAAAGTACAGTGTATTGGACTGAAGAGGAGCTACTGTTCTTGTCAGTTTCCTAAGCAGAGTTGAACTAGATATGGACCATGTGTGTAGGAAGCACAGTTCTTTTGTTCTGAGCAAGCTCACTGTTCGGACACCATAAGAAACACAGTAGAGTAGAAGAGTGCTCTTTTCTCAAAAGCAGAGTGTATTTCATGTAAGGCGGGCTAGCATTTGTTTCTCAGTCCTAAATGGAGTTGAATCATATGCAGTTTCTGGGCCTACGAGCAAGAGTTGTTTTATTGAAAGAAGAGTCATTGTTGCGCTGCAATTGCCATACTCAGGACAAATAGCACTGGCGTCTGTTCCCAGCAAGTACAGTGTATTGGACTGAAGATGATCTACTGTTCTTGTCAGGTACCTAAGCAGAGTTGAACTAGATATGGCCGTGTGTGTAGGAAGCACAGTTTTTTTGTTCTGAGCAAGCTCACTTTTGGGAACACATAGGAAACAAAGTAGAATTGAAGAGTGCTCTTTTCTCAAAAGCAGAGTGTGTTTCTTGGAAGGTGAGCTAGCGTTTGTTTCCCAGTCCTAAATGGAGTTGAGTCACATGCAGTTTTTTGTCCTATGAGCAAGATTTGTTTTCTGGTAAGACGAGTCACTATTATGCTCCAATTGCCATACACAGTGCAAATAGCACTGGCGTCTGTTCCCAGCAAGTACAGTGTATTGGACTGAAGAGGAGCAACTGTTCTTCTAAGTTTCCTAAAAAGAGTTGAACTAGATATGGCCCGTGTGTGTAGGAAGCAAAGTTCTTTTGTTCTGAGCAAGCTCATTTTTCGGACCCCAAAGGAAACACAGTAGAGTAGAAGAGTGCCGTTTTCTCAAAATCAGAGTCTGTTTCTTGTAAGGCGAGCTTGCGTTTATTTCCACGTTCTAAATGGAGTTGAATCACATGCAGTTTTCAGTCCTACGAGCAAGAGTTGTTTTCTCGTAAGGAAAGTCACTATTGAGCTCCCATTGACATACACAGTGTAAATAGCACTCGCGTCTGTTCCCAGCAAGTACAGTGTATTGGACTGAAGAGGAGCTACTGTTCTTGACAGTTTCCAAAGCAGAGTTGAACTAGATATGGCCCGTGTGTGTAGAAAGCACAGTTCTTTTCTTCAGACCAAGCTCACTGTTCAGACGCCATAGGAAACACAGTTGAGTAGAAGAGTGCTCATTTCTCAAAAGCAGAGTGTGTTTCTTGTAAGGCGAGCTAGTGTTTGTTTCCCAGTCCTAAATGGAGTTGAATCCCATGCAGTTTCTGGTCCTACGAGCACGAGTTTTTTTCTGGTAAGAAGAAACACTATTGTGCTCCCATTGTCATACACAGGGCAAATAGCACTGGCGTCTTTTAAAAGCATGTAGAGTATATTGGACTGAAGAGGAGCTACTGTTCTTGTCAGTTTCCTAAGCAGAATTGAACTGGATATGGCCATGCGTGTAGAAAGCACAGTTCTTTTGTTCTGAGCAAGCTCGCTGTACTGGCCATATAGGAAACTCAGGAAAGTAGAAGAGTGCTCTTTTCTCAAAAGCAGAGTGTGTTTCTTGTAAGGCGAGCTAGCATTTGTTTCCCAGTCCTAAATGGAGTTGAATCACATGCAGTTTTTGGTCCTGCGAGCAAGAGTTGTTTTCTGGTAAGGAAAGTCACTATTGCGCTCCCATTGTCATACACAGTGCAAATAGCACTCGCGTCTGTTCCCAGCAAGTACAGTGTATTGGACTGAAGAGGAGCTACTGTTCTTGTCAGTTTCCTAAGCAGCATTTAACTAGATATGGCCCGTTTGTGAAGGAAGCACAGTTCTTTTGTTCTGAGCAAGCTCTCTGTACTGGCACTATAGGAAACACAGCAGAGTAGAAGAGTGCTCTTTTCTCAAAAGCAGAGTGTGTTTCTTGTAAGGCGTAGTAGCGTTTGTTTCCCAGTCCTAAATGGAGTTGAATCCCATGCAGTTTCTGGTCCTACGAGTAAGAGTTGTTTTCTGGTAAATAGAGACACTATTGTGCTCCCATTGTCATACACAGGGCAAATAGCACTGGCGTCCGTTCCCAGCATGTAGAGTGTATTGGACTGAAGAGGAGCTACTGTCATTGTCAGTTTCCTAAGCAGAATTGAACTGGATATGTCCATGTGTGTAGGAAGCACAGTTCTTTTGTTCTGAGCAAGCTCGCTGTACTGGCCCTATAGGAAACACAGGAGAATAGAAGAGTGCTCTTTTCTCAAAAGCAGAGTGTGTTTCTTGTAAGGCGAGCTAGCGTTTGTTTCCCAGTCCTAAATGGAGTTGAATCACATGCAGTTTTTGGTCCTACGAGCAAGAGTTTTTTTCTGGTAAGGAAAGTCACTATTGCGCTCCCATTTCCATACAAAGTGCAAATAGCACTCGCATCTGTTCCCAGGAAGTACAGTGTATTGGACTGAAGAGGAGCTACTGTTCACGTCAGTTTCCTAAGCAGAGTTGAACTAGATATGGCCCGTGTGTGTAGGAAGCACAGTTCTTTTGTTCTGAGCAAGCTCACTGTTCTGGCCGTATGGGAAACACAGTAGAGTAGAAGAGTGCTCTTTTCTCAAAAGCAGAGTGTGTTTCTTGTAAGGCGAGCTAGCGTTTGTTTCCCAGTTCTAAATGGAGTTGAATCACATGCAGTTTTTGGTCCTACGAGCAAGAGTTGTTTTCTGGTAAGGAAAGTCACTATTGCGCTCCCATTGCCATACACAGTGCAAATAGCACTCGCAGCTGTTCCCAGCAAGTACAGTGTATTGGACTGAAGAGGAGCTACTGCTCTTGTCAGTTTCCTAAGCAGAATTGAACTAGATATGTCCGTGTGTGTAGGAAGCACAGATTTTTTGTTCAGAGCAAGCTCACTGTTCTGGCCATATAGGAAAAACAGTAGAGTAGAAGAGTGCTCTTTTCTCAAAAGCAGAGCATGTTTCTTGTAAGGCGAGCTAGCGTTTGTTTCCCAGTCCTAAGTGGAGTTGAATCACATGCAGTTCCTGGTCCTGTGAGCAAGAGTTGTTTTCTGGTAAGGAGAGACACTATTGTGCTCCCATTGCTGTACACAGTGCAAAGAGCAGTCGCGTCTGTTCCCAGCAAGTACAGTGTACTGGACTGAAGAGGAGCTACTGTTCTTGTCAGTTTCCTAAGTAAAATTGAACTAGATATGGCCGTGTGTGTAGGAAGCACAGGTCTTTTGTTCTGAGTAAGCTCACTGTTCTGGCCATATAAGAAACACTGTAGAGTAGAAGAGTGCTCTTTTCTCAAAAGCAGAGTGTGTTTCTTGTAAGGCAAGCTAGCGTTTATTTCCCAGTTCTAAATGGAGTTGAATCACATGCAGTTTTTGGTCCTACAAGCAAGAGTTGTTTTCTGGTAAGGAAAGTCACTATTGAGCTCACATTGCCATGCACAGTGCAAATAGCACTCGTGTCTGTTCCCAGCAAGTACAGAGTATTGTACTGAAGAGGAGCTACTTTTCTTGTCAGTTTCCTAAGCAGAGTTGAACTAGATATGGCCCGTGTGTGTAGGAAGCACAGTTCTTTTGTTCTGAGCAAGCTTACTGTTCGGAACACTTAAGAAACACAGTAGAGTAGGAGAGTGCTCTTTTCTCAAAAGCAGATTGTGTTTCTTGTAAGGCGAGTTAGCGTTTGTTTCCCAGTCCTAAATGGAGTTGAATCCCATGCAGTTTCTGGTCCTAGGAGCAAGAGTTGTTTTCTGGTAAGAAGAGTTACTGTTGCGGTCCCATTGTCATACACAGTGCAAATAGCACTCTTGTCTGTTCTAAGCAAGTACAGTGTATTGGACTGAAGAGGAGCTACTGTTCTTGTCAGTTTCCTAAGCATAGTTGAACTAGATATGGCTGTGTGTGTAGGAAGCACAGTTCTTTTGTTCTGAGCAAGCTCACTGTTTGGACCCCATAGGAAACACAGTAGAGTAGAAGAGTGCCGTTTTCTCAAAAGCAGAGTTTGTTTCTTGAAAGTCGAGCTAGCATTTGCTTTTCAGTCAGAAATGGAGTTGAATCACATGTAGTTTCTGGTCGTACGAGCAGAGTTGTTTTCTGGTAAGAAGAGTCCCTATTGCGCTCCCATTGCCATACACAGTGCAAATAGCACTCGCGTCTGTTCCCAGCAAGTACAGTGTATTGGACTGAAGAGGATCTTCTGTTCTTGTCAGTTTCCTAAGCAGAGTTGAACTAGATATGGCCCCGGTGTGTAGGAAGCACAGATCTTTTGTTCTGAGCAAGCTCATTGTTCGGACGCCATAGGAAACACAGTAGAGTAGAAGAGTGCCCTTTTCTCAAAAGCAGAGTGTGTTTCTTGTAAGGCAAGCTAACTTTTGTTTCCCAGTCCTAAATAAAGTTGAGTCACTTGCAGTTTTTGGTCCTACGAGCAAGAGTTGTTTTATGGTAAGAATTGTCACTATTGCACTCCCATTGTCATACACAGGGCAAATAGCACTGGTGTCGGTTCCCAGCATGTACAGTGTATTGGACTGAAGAGTATCTACTTTTCTTGTCAGTTTCTTAAGCAGAATTGATCTAGATATGGCCCTGTGTGTAGGAAACACAGTTCTTTTGTTCTGAGCAAGCTCACTGTTCTGGCCACATAGGAAACACAGTAGAGTAGAAGAGTGCTCTTTTCTCAAAAGCAGAGTGTGTTTCTTGTAAGGCAAGCTAGCGTTTGTTTCCCAGTCCTAAATGGAGTTGAATCACATGCAGTTTTTGGTCCTAGGAGCAAGAGTTGTTTTCTGGTAAGAAAAGTCACTATTGTGCTCCAATTGCCATACACAGTGCAAATAGCACTGTTGTCTGTTCCCAGCAAGTACAGTGTATTGGACTGAAGAGGAGCAACTGTTCTTCTAAGTTTCCTAAAAAGAGTTGAACTAGATATGGCCCGTGTGTGTAGGAAGCAAAGTTTTTTTGTTCTGAGCAAGCTCATTTTTCGGACCCCAAAGGAAACACAGTAGAGTAGAAGAGTGCCGTTTTCTCAAAATCAGAGTCTGTTTCTTGTAAGGCGAGCTTGCGTTTATTTCCAAGTTCTAAATGGAGTTGAATCACATGCAGTTTTCAGTCCTACAAACAAGAGTTTTTTTTCTGGTAAGGAAAGTCACTATTGAGCTCCCATTGCCATACACAGTGCAAATAGCACTCGCGTCTGTTCCCAGCAAGTACAGTGTATTTGATTGAAGAGGAGCTACTGTTCTTGACAGTTTCCAAAGCAGAGTTGAACTAGATATGGCCCGTGTGTGTAGAAGCACAGTTCTTTTCTTCTGACCAAGCTCACTGTTCAGACGCCATAGGAAACACAGTTGAGTAGAAGAGTGCTCATTTCTCAAAAGCAGAGTGTGTTTCTTGTAAGGCGAGCTAGTGTTTGTTTCCCAGTTAGAAATGGAGTTGAATCCCATGCAGTTTCTGGTCCTATGAGCAAAAGTTGTTTTCTGGTAAAAAGAGTCACTATTGCGCTCCCATGGCCATACACAGTGCAGATAGCATACGCGTCTGGTCCCAGCAAGTACAGTGTATTGGACTGAATAGGAGCTACTGTTCTTGTCAGTTTCCTAAGAAGAATTGAACTAGATATGGCCGTGTGTGTAGGAAGCACACCTCTTTTGTTCTGAGCAAGCTCACTGTTCTGGCCATATAGGAAACACAGTAGAGTAGAAGAGTGCTCTTTTCTCAAAAGCAGAGTGTGTTTCTTATATGGTGACCTAGCGTTTGTTTCCCAGTCCTAAATGGAGTTGTATCACATGCAGTTTTTGGTCATACAAGCAAGAGTTGTTTTCTGGTAAGGAAAGTCACTATTGCACTCCCATTGCCATACACATTACTAATAGCACTCGCGTCTGTTCCCAGCAAGTACAGTGTATTGGACTGAATAGGAGCTACTGTTGTTGTCAGTTTCCTAAGCAGAGTTGAACTAGATAGGGTCCGTGTGTGTAGGAAGCACAGTTTTTTGTTCTGAGCATGCTCACTGTTTGGACCCCATAGGAAACACAGTAGAGTAGAGGAGTGCTTTTTTCTCAAAAGCAGAGTGTGTTTCTTGTAAGGCGAGCTATCGTTTGTTTCCCAGTCCTAAATGGAGTTGAATCACATGCAGTTTCTGGTCCTACGAGCAAGAGTTGTTTTCTGGTAGGAAGAGTCACTATTGTGCTGCCATTGCCATACACAGGACATATAGCACTGGCGTCTGTTCCTAGCAAGTACAGTGTATTGGACTGAAGAGGACCTACTGTTCTTGTCAGGTTTATAAGCAGATTTGAACTAGATATGGCCGTGTGTGTAGGAAGCACAGTTCTTTTTTCTGAGCAAGCTCACTGTTCGGACCCCATAGGAAACACAGTAGAGTAGAAGAGTGCTCTTTTCTCAAAAGCAGAGTGTGTTTCTTGTAAGGCGAGCTAGCGTTTGTTTCCCAGTCCTAAATGGAGTTGAATCACATGCAGTTTCTGGTCCTATGAGCAAGAGTTGTTTTCTGGTAAGGAAAGTCACTATTGTGTTCCCATTGCCATGCACAGTGCAAATAGCACTCGCGTCTGTTCCCAGCAAGCACAGTGTATCGGAAAGAGGAGGAGCTACTGTTCTTGTCAGTTTCCTAAGCAGAGTTGAACGAGATATGGCCCGTGTGTCTAGGAAGCACACTTCTTATGTTCTGAGCAAGCTCACTGTTCTGGCCCTATAGGAAACACAGTAGAGTAGAAGAGTGCTCCTTTCTCTAAAGCAGAGTGTGTTTCTTGTAAGGCGAGCTCGCGTTTGTTTCCCATTCCTAAATGGAGTTGAATCACATGCACTTTTGGGTCCTACGAGCAAGAGTTGATTTGTGGTAAGAAGAGTCACTATTACGCTCCAATTGCCATACACAGTGCAAATAGCACTCACGTCTGTTCTCAGCAAGTACGTGTATTGGACTGAATAGGAACTACTCTTCTTGTCAGTTTCCTAAGCAGAGTTGAACTAGATATGGTCCGTGTGTGTAGGAAGCACAGTTCTTTTCTTCTGAGCAAGCTCACTGTTCTGGCCCTATAGGAAACACAGGAGAGTACAAGAGTGCTCTTTTCTCAAAAGCAGAGTGTGTTTCTTGTAAGGCGAGCTAGCATTTGTTTCCCAGTCCTAAATGGAGATGAATGACATACAGTTTCTGGTCCTACGAGCAAGAGTTGTTTACGGGTAAGAAAGTCACTATTGCGCTCCCATTGCCATACACAGTGCAAATAGCACTCGCATCTGTTCCCAGCATGTACAGTGTATCGGACTGAGGAGGAGCTATTGTTCTTGAGAGTTTCCTAAGCAGAGTAGAACGAGATATGGCCCGTGTGTGTAGGAAGCACAGTTCTTTTGTTCTGAGCAAGCTCACTGTTTGGACCCCATAGGAAACACAGTAGAGAAGAAGAGTGCTCTTTTCTGAAAAGCAGAGTGTGTTTCTTGTAAGGCGAGCTAGCGTTTGTTTCCTAGTCCTAAATGGAGTTGAATCACATGCAGTTTCTGGTCCTACGAGCAAGAGTTGTTTTCTGTAAGAAGAGTCACTCTTGCGCTCCCTTTGACATACACAGTGCAAATAGCACTGGCGTCTGTTCCCAGCAAGTAAAGTGTATTGGACAGAAGAGGTGGTACTGTTCTTGTCAGTTTCCTAAGCGGAGTTGAACTAGATATGGCCCGTGTGTGTAGGAAGCACAGTTCTTTTGTTCTGAGCAAGCTCACTGTTCGGACACCATAGGAAACACAGTAGAGTAGAAGAGTGCTCTTTTGTCAAAAGCAGAGTGTGTTTCCTGTAAGGCGAGCTAGCGTTTGTGTCCCAGCCCTAAAGGGAGTTGAATCACATGCAGTTTCTGGTCCTATGAGCAAGAGTTGTTTTCTTTTAAGAAGACTCACTATTGCACTCCCTTTGTCATACACAGGGCAAATAGCACTTGCGTCTGTTCCCAGCATGTACTGTGTATTGGCCTGAAGAGGATTCTATTCTTGTCAGTTTCCTAAGCAGTGTTGAACTAGATATGGCCCGTGTGAGTAGGAAGCACAGTTCTTTTGTTCTGAGCAAGCTCACTGTTCTGGCCCTATAGGAAACACAGTAGAGTAGACGAGTGCTCTTTGCTCAAAAGCAGAGTGTGTTTCATGTAAGGCGAGCTTGCATTTGTTTCCTAGTACTAAATGGAGTTGAATCACATGCAGTTTCGGGTCCTACGAGCAAGAGTTGTTTTCTGGTAAGGAAAGTCATTATTGTGTTCCCATTGCCATACACAGTGCAAATAGCACTCGCGTCTGCACCCAGCAAGTACAGTGTATCGGACTGAAGAGGAGCTACTGTTCTTGTCAGTTTCCTAAGCTGAGTTGAACTAGATATGGCCCGTGTGTGTAGGAAGCTCAGTTCTCTTGTTGTGAGCAAGCTCACTGTTCTGGCCCTATAGGAAACACAGTAGAGTAGATGAGTGCTCTTTTCTCTAAAGCAGAGTGTGTTTCTTGTAAGGCGAGCTCCCGTTTGTTTCCCAGTCCTAAATGGAGTTGAGTCACATGCAGTTTTTGTTCCTATGAGCAAGAGTTGTTTTCTGGTAAAAGGAGACACTATTGCGCTCCAAATGTCATACAAAGTGCAAATAGCACGGGCGTCTCTTCCCAGCAAGTACAGTGTATCGGACTGAAGAGGAGCTACTGTTCTAGTCAGTTTCCTAAGCAGAGTTGAACTAGATATGGACCGTGTGTAGGAAGCACAGTTCTTTTGTTCTGAGCAAGCTCACTCTTCTGGCCCTATGGAAACACAGTAGAGTAGAAGAGTGCTCTTTTCTCTAAAGCAGAGTGTGTTTCTTGTAAGGCGAGCTAGCGTTTGTTTCCCAGTCCTAAATGGAGTTGAATCACATGCAGTTTCTGGTCCTACGAGCAAGAGTTGTTATCCGGTAAGGAAAGTCACTATTGCGTTCCCTTTGCCATACACAGTGCAAATAGCACTCGCGTCTGTTCCCAGCAAGTACAGTGTATCGGACTGAAGAGGAGCTACTGTTCTTGTCAGTTACCTAAGCAGAGTTGAACTAGATATGGCCCGTTCATGTAGGAAGCACAGTTCCTTTGTTCTGAGCAAGCTCACTGTTCGGACCCCATAGAAAACACAGTAGAGTAGAAGAGTGCTCTTTTCTCAAAAGCAGGATGTGTTTCATGTAAGGCGAGCTAGCATTTGTTTCCCAGTCCTAAATGGAGTTGAATCACATGCAGTTTCTGGTCCTACGAGCAAGAGTTGTTTTCTGGGGAAGAAAGTCAGTATTGCACTCCCATTGCCATACACAGTGCAAATAGCACTCGCATCTGTTCCCAGCAAGTACAGTGTATTGAACTGAAGAGGAGCTACTGTTCTTGTCAGTTTCCTAAGCAGAGTTGAACTAGATATGGCCCATGTGTGTAGGAAGCACAGTTCTTTTGTTCTGGGCAAGCTCACTGTTCTAGCCCTATAGTAAACACAGTAGAGTCGAAGTGTGCTCTTTTCTCTAAAGCAGAGAGTGTTTCTTGTAAGGCAAGCTAGCATTTGTTTCCCAGTCCTGAATGGAGTTGAATGACACGCAGTTTCTGGTCGTACGAGCAAGAGTTGTTTTCTCGTAAGAAGAGTCATTATTGCGCTGCCATTGCCATACACAGGACAAATAGCACTGTTGTCTGTTTCCAGCAGTACAGTGTATTGGACTGAAGAGGAGCTACTGTTCATGTCAGGTACCTAAGCAGAATTGAACTAAGTATGGCGGTGTGTGTAGGAAGCACAGTTTTTTTGTTCTGAGCAATCTCACTGTTCAGACCTCATTGGAATCACAGAAGAGTTGACGAGTGCTCTTTTCTCTAAAGCAGAGTGTGTTTCTTGTAAGGCGAGCTCCCGTTTGTTTCCCAGTCCTAAATGGAGTTGAGTCACATGCAGTTTTTGTTCCTATGAGCAAGAGTTGTTTTCTGGTAAAAGGAGTCACTATTGCGCTCCAAATGTCATACAAAGTGCAAATAGCACGGGCGTCTGTTCTCAGCAAGTACAGTGTATTGGACTGAATAGGCGCTACTGTTCTTGTCAGTTTCCTAAGCAGAGTTGAACTAGATATGATCTATGTGTGTAGGAAGCACAGTTCTTTTTTTCTGAGCAAGCACACTGTTTGGACCCCATAGGAAACACAGTAGAGTAGAACAGTGCTCTTTTCTTAAAAGCAGAGTGTGTTTCTTGTAAGGCGAGCTAGTGTTTGTTTCCCAGTCCTAAATGGAGTTGAATCACATGCAGTTTCTGGTCCTAGTAGCAAGGGTTGTTTTCTGGTAAGGAAAGTCACTATTGTGCTCCCTTTGCCATACACAGTGCAAATAGCACTCGCGTCTGTTCCCAGCAAGTACAGTGTATTGGACTGAAGAGGAGCTACTGTTCTTGTCAGTTCCCTAAGCAGAGTTGAACTAGGTATGGCCCGTGTGTGTAGGAAGCAAAGTTCTTTTGTTCTGAGCAAGCTCACTGTTCTGGCCCTATAGGAAACGCAGTAGAGTAGAAGAGTGCTCTTTTCTCTAAAGCAGAGTGTGTTTCTTGTAAGGCGAGCTCGTGTTTGTTTCCTAGTCCTAAATGGACTTGAATCACATGCAGTTTCTGGTCCTACGAGCAAGAGTTGTTTTCTGGGAAAGAAAGTCACTATTGCACTCCCATTGCCATACACATTACTAATAGCACTCGCGTCTGTTCCCAGCAAGTACAGTGTATTGGACTGAATAGGAGATACTGTTCTTGTCAGTTTCCTAAGCAGAGTTGAACTAGATAGGGTCCGTGTGTGTAGGAAGCACAGTTTTTTGTTCTGAGCATGCTCACTGTTTGGACCCCATAGGAAACACAGTAGAGTAGAAGAGTGCTTTTTTCTCAAAAGCAGAGTGTGTTTCTTGTAAGGCAGGCTAGCATTTGTTTCCCAGTCCTAAATGGAGTTGAATCACATGCAGTTTCTGGTCCTATGAGCAAGAGTTGTTTTCTGGTAAGAAGAGTCACTATTGTGCTGCCATTGCCATACACAGGACAAATAGCAATGGCGTCTGTTCCTAGCAAGTACAGTGTATTGGACTGAAGAGGACCTACTGTTCTTGTCAGGTTTATAAGCAGATTTGAACTAGATATGGCCGTGTGTGTATTAAGCACAGTTTTTTTGTTCTGAGCAAGTTCAGTGTTCGAACCCCATAGGAAACACAGTAGATTAGAAGAGTGCTCTTTTCTCTAAAGCAGAGTGTGTTTCTTGTAAGGCGAGCTAGCATTTGTTTCCCAGTCCTAAATGGAGTTGAATCACATGCAGTTTCTGATCCTACGAGCAAGAGTTGATTTCTGGTAAGGAACGTCACTATTGTGCTCCCATTGACATACACAGTGCAAATAGCACTCCCGTCTGTTCCCAGCAAGTATAGTGTTTTGGACTGAAGAGGAGGTACTGCTCTTGTCAGTTTCCTAAGCAGAGTTGAACTACATATGGCCCGTGTGTGTAGGAAGCACAGTTCTTTTGTTCTGAGCAAGCTCACTGTTCTGGCCCTATAGGAAACACAGTAGAGTAGAAGAGTGGTCTTTTCTCAAGAGCAGAGTGTGTTTCTTGTAAGGCGAGCTTGCGTTTGTTTCCCAGTACTAAATGGAGTTGAATCCCATGCAGGTTCTGGTCCTACAAGCAAAAGTTGTTTTGTGGTAAGAAGAGTCACTATTATGCTACAATTGCCATACACAGCACAAATAGCACTCGCGTCTGTTCCCAGCAAGTACGTGTATTGGACTGAAGAGGAGCTACTGTTCTTGTCAGTTTCCTAAGCAGTGTTGAACTAGATATGGTCAATGTGTGTAGGAAGCACAGTTCTTTTGTTCTGAGCAAGCTCACTGTTCAGACCCCATAGGAAACACAGCAGAGTAGAACAGTGCTCTTTTCTCAAAAGCAGAGTGTGTTTCTTGTAAGGCGATCTAGCATTTGTTTCCTAGTCCTAAATGGAGTTGAATCACATGCAGTTTCTGGTCCTACGAGCAAGAGTTGTTTTCTTGTAAGGAAAGCCACTATTGTGCTCCCATTGCCATACACATTACAAATAGCACTCGCGTCTGTTCCCAGCAAGTACAGTGTATTGGACTGAATAGGAGCTACTGTTCTTGTCAGGTTTATAAGCAGATTTGAACTAGATATGGCCGTGTGTGTAGGAATCACAGTTTTTTTGTTCTGAGCAAGCTCACTGTTCAGACACCATAGGAAACACAGTAGAGTAGAAGAGTGCTCTTTTCTCTAAAGCAGAGTGTGTTTCTTGTAGTGCGAGCTAGCATTTGTTTCCCAGTCCTAAATGGAGTTGAATCACATGCAGTTTCTGATCCTACGAGCAAGAGTTGTTTTCTGGAAATGAAAGTAACTATTGCGCTCCCATTGCCATACACAGTGCAAATAGCACTGGCGTCTGTTCCCAGCAAGTATAGTGTTTTGGACTGAAGAGGAGCTACTGTTCTTGTCAGTTTCCTAAGCAGAGTTGAACTAGATATGGCCCGTGGGTGTAGGAAGCACAGTTTTTTTGTTCTGAGCAAGCTCACTGTTGGGAACACAAAGGAAACACAGGAGAATTGAAGAGTGCTCTTTTCTCAAAAGCAGAGAGTCTTTCTTAGAAGGCGAGCTAGCGTTTGTTTCCCAGTCCTAAATGGAGTTGAGTCACATGCAGTTTTTTGTCCTACGAGCAAGATTTGTTTTCTGGTAAGACGAGTAACTATTTTGCTCCAAATGCCATACACAGTGCAAATAGCACTGGTGTCTGTTCCCCGCAAGTACAGTGTATTGGACTGAAGAGGAGCTACTGTTCTTGTCAGTTTCCTAAGCAGAGTTGAACTAGATATGACCCGTGTGTGTAGGAAGCACAGTTCTTTTGTTCTGAGCAAGCTCACTATTCTGGCCTTATAGGAAACACAGTAGAGTAGAAGAGTGCTCTTTTCTCAAAAGCAGAGTGTGCTTCTTGTAAGGCGAGCTAGCGTTTGTATCCCAGTCCAAAATGGAGTTGAATCCCATGCATTTTCTGGTCCTACGAGCAAGAGTTGTTTTCTGGTAAGGAAAGTCACTATTGTGCTCCCATTGCCATACACAGTGCAAGTAGCACTCGCGTCTGTTCCCAGCAAGTACAGTGTATTGGACTGAAGAGGAGCTACTGTTCTTGTCAGTTTCCTAAGCAGAGTCGAACTAGATATGGTCCATGTGTGTAGGAAGCATAGTTCTTTTGTTCTGAGCAAGCTCACTGTTCGGAACCCATAGGAAACACAGTAGAGTAGAACAGTGCTCTTTTCTCAAAAGCAGAGTGTGTTTCTTGTAAGGCAAGCTAGTGTTGTTTCCTAGTCCAAAATGGAGTTGAATCACATGCAGTTTATGGTCCTACGAGCAAGAGTTGTTTTCTGGTAAGGAAATTCACTATTGTGCTCCCATTGCCATACACATTACAAATAGCACTCGCGTCTGTTCCCAGAAATTACAGTGTATCGGGCTGAAGAGGAGCTACTGTTCTTGTCAGTATCCTAAGCAGAGTTGAACTAGATATATCCCGTAAGTAGGAAGCACAGTTCTTTTGTTCTGAGCAAGCTCACTTTTCTAGCCCTATAGGAAACACAGTAGAGTAGAAGAGTGCTCTTTTCTCAAAAGCAGAGTGTGTTTCTTGTAAGGTGAGCTAGCGTTTGTTTCCCAGTCCTAAATGGAGTTGAATCACATGCAGTTTCTGTTCCTACGAGCAAGGTTTGTTTTCTGGGGAAGAAAGTCACTATTGCACTCCCTTTGACATACACATTACAAATAGCAATCGCGTCTGTTTACAGCAAGTACAGTGTATTGGACTGAATTAGAGCTACTGTTCTTGTCAGTTTCCTAAGCAGAGTTGAACTAGATATGGCCCGTGTGTGTAGGAAGCACAGTTCTTTTGTTTTGGACAAGCTCACTGTTCCGGCCCTATAGGAAACACAGTAGAGTCGAAGTGTGCTCTTTTCTCTAAAGGAGAGAGTGTTTCTTGTAAAGCAAGCTAGCGTTTGTTTCCCAGTCCTAAATGGAGTTGAATGACACACAGTTTCTGGTCGTACGAGCAAGAGTTGTTTTCTGGTAAGAAGAGACATTATTGCGCTGCCATTGCCATACACAGGACAAATAGCACTGTTGTCTGTTTCCAGCAGTACAGTGTATTGGACTGAAGAGGAGCTACTGTTCTTGTCAGGTACCTAAGCAGAATTGAACTAAGTATGGCGGTGTGTGTAGGAAGCACAGTTTTTTTGTTCTGAGCAATCTCACTGTTCGGACCTCATTAGAATCACAGAAGAGTTGAAGAGTGCTTTTTTCTCTAAAGCAGAGTGTGTTTCTTCTAAGGCGAGCTGGCGTTTGTTTCCTAGTCCTAAATGGAGTGGAATCACATGCAGTTTCTGGTCCTACGAGCAAGATTTTTTTTCTGGTAAGGAAAGTCACTATTGCACTCCCATTGCCATACACAGTGCAAATAGCATTCGCATCTGTTCCCAGCAACTACAGTGTATTGAACTTAAGAGGAGCTACTGTTCTTGTCAGTTTCCTAAGCAGAGTTGAACTAGATATGTCCCGTGTGTGTAGGAAGCACAGTTCTTTTGTTCTGAGCAAGCTCACTGTTCTGGCCCTATAGGAAACACAGTAGAGTAGAAGAGTGCTCTTTTCTCTAAAGCAGAGTGTGTTTCTTGTAAGGCGAGCTAGCGTTTGTTTCCCAGTCCTAAATGGAGTTGAATCACATGCAGTTTCTGGTCCTACGACCAAGAGTTGTTTTCACGTAAGGAAAGTCACTATTGCGCTGCCATTGCCATACACAGGACAAATAGCACTTTTGTCTCTTTCCAGCAGTACAGTGTATTGGACTGAAGAGGAGCTACTGTTCTTGTCAGGTACCTAAGCAGAATTGAACTAAGTATGGCGGTGTGTGTAGGAAGCACAGTTTTTTTGTTCTGAGCAAGCTCACTGTTCAGACCTCATAGGAATCACAGAAGAGTAGAAGAGTGCTCTTTTCTCTAAAGCAGAGTGTGTTTCTTGTAAGGCGAGCTGGCGTTTGTTTCCTAGTCCTAAATAGAGTTCAATCACAGGCAGTTTCCGGTCCTATGAGCAAGAGTTGTTTTCTGGTAAGGAAAGTCACTATTGTGCTCCCATTGCCATACACAGTGCAAATAGCACTCGTGTCTGTTCCCAGAAAGTACAGTGTATTGGACTGAAGAGGAGCTACTATTCTTGTCAGTTTCCTAAGCAGAGTTAAACTAGATATGGACCATGTGTGTAGGAAGCACAGTTCTTTTGTTCTGAGCAAGCACACTGTTCGGACCCCATAGGAAACACAGTAGAGTAGAAGAGTGCTCTTTTCTCAAAAGAAGAGTGTATTTCATGTAAGGCGAGCTAGCATTTGTTTCCCAGTCCTAAATGGAGTTGAGTCACATGCCCTTTTTTGTCCTACGAGCAAGATTTTTTTTCTGGTAAGACGAGTCACTATTATGCTCCAATTGCCATACACAGTGCAAATAGAACTGGCGTCTGTTCCCCGCAAGTACAGGGTATAGGACTGAAGTGGAGCTACTGTGCTTGTCAGTTTCATAAGCAGAGTTGAACTAGATATGGCCTGTGTGTTTAGGAAGCACAGTTCTTTTGTTCTGAGCAAGCTCACTGTTCGGACCCCATAGGAAACACAGTAGAGTAGAAGAGTGCTCTTTTCTCAAAAGCAGAGTGTGTTTCATGTAAGGCTTGCTAGCATTTGTTTCCCAGTCCTAAATGGAGTTGAATCACATGCAGTTTCTGGTCCTACAAGCAAGAGTTGTTTTCTGGTAAGGAAAGTCACTATTGTGCTCCCATTGCCATCCACAGTGCAAATAGCACTCGCGTCTGTTCCCAGCAAGTACAGTGTATCGGACTGAAGAGGAGCTACTGTTCTAGTCAGTTTCCAAAGCAGAGTTGAACTAGATATGGCCCGTGTGTAGGAAGCACAGTTATTTTTTTCTGAGCTAGCTCACTCTTCTGGCCCTATGGAAACACAGTAGAGTAGAAGAGTGCTCTTTTCTCTAAAGCAGAGTGTGTTTCTTGTAAGGCGAGCTAGCGTTTGTTTCCCAGTCCTAAATGGAGTTGAATCACATGCAGTTTCTGGTCCTACGACCAAGAGTTGTTATCCGGTAAGGAAAGTCACTATTGTGCTCCTTTTGCCATACACAGTGCAAATAGCACTCGTGTCTGTTCCCAGCAAGTACAGTGTATCAGACTGAAGAGGAGCTACTGTTCTTGTCAGTTACCTAAGCAGAGTTGAACTAGATATGGCCCGTTCGTGTAGGAAGCACAGTTCCTTTGTTCTGAGCAAGCTCACTGTTCAGACCCTATAGTAAACACAGTAGAGTAGAAGAGTGCTCTTTTCTCAAAAGCAGGATGTGTTTCATGTAAGGCGAGCTAGCATTTGTTTCCTTGTCCTAAATGGAGTTGAATCACATGCAGTTTCTGGTCCTACGAGCAAGAGTTGTTTTCTGGGGAAGAAAGTCAGTATTGCACTCCCATTGCCATACACAGTGCAAATAGCACTCGCATTTGTTCCCAGCAAGTACAGTGTATTGAACTGAAGAGGAGCTACTGTTCTTGTCAGTTTCCTAAGCAGTGTTGAACTCGATATGGCCCGTGTGTGTAGGAAGCACAGTTCTTTTGTTCTGGGCAAACTCACTGTTCTGGCCCTATAGGAAACACAGTAGAGTCGAAGTGTGCTCTTTTCTCTAAAGCAGAGAGTGTTTCTTGTAAGGCAAGCTAGCGTTTGTTTCCCAGTCCTAAATGGAGTTGAATGACACGCAGTTTCTGGTCATACGAGCAATAGTTGTTTTCTCGTAAGAAGAGTCATTATTGCGCTGCCATTGCCATACACAGGACAAATAGCATTGTTGTCTGTTTCCAGCAGTACAGTGTATTGGACTGAAGAGGAGCTACTGTTCTTGTCAGGTACCTAAGCAGAATTGACCTAAGTATGGCGGTGTGTGTAGGAAGCAAAGTTTTTTTGTTCTGAGCAATCTCACTGTTTGGACCTCATTGGAATCACAGAAGAGTTGAAGAGTGCTCTTTTCTCTAAAGCAGAGTGTGTTTCTTCTAAGGCGAGCTGGCATTTGTTTCCTAGTCCTAAATGGAGTGGAATCACATGCAGTTTCTGGTCCTACGAGCAAGAGTTTTTTTCTGGTAAGGAAAGTCACTATTGCACTCCCATTGCCATACACAGTGCAAATAGCATTCGCATCTGTTCCCAGCAACTACAGTGTATTGAACTTAAGAGGAGCTACTGTTCTTGTCAGTTTCCTAAGCAGACTTGAACTAGATATGGCCCGTGTGTGTAGGAAGCACAGTTCTTTTGTTCTGAGCAAGCTCACTGTTCTGGCCCTATAGGAAACACAGTAGAGTAGAAGAGTGCTCTTTTCTCTAAAGCAGAGTGTGTTTCTTGTAAGGCGAGCTACCATTTGTTTCCCAGTCCTAAATGGAGTTGAATCACATGCAGTTTCTGGTCCTACGAGCAAGAGTTGTTTTCCGGTAAGGAAAGTCACTATTGCGCTGCCATTGCCATACACAAGACAAATAGCACTGTTGTCTCTTTCCAGCAGTACAGTGTATTGGACTGAAGAGGAGCAACTGTTCTTGTCAGGTACCTAAGCAGAATTGAACTAAGTATGGCGGTGTGTGTAGGAAGCACAGTTTTTTTGTTCTGAGCAAGCTCGCTGTTCGGACCTCATAGGAATCACAGAAGAGTAGAAGAGTGCTCTTTCCTCTAAAGCAGAGTGTGTTTCTTGTAAGGCGAGCTGGCGTTTGTTTCCTAGTCCTAAATGGAGTTCAATCACAGTCAGTTTCCGGTCCTATGAGCAAGAGTTGTTTTCTGGTAAGGAAAGTCACTATTGTGCTCCCATTGCCATACACAGTGCAAATAGCACTCGTGTCTGTTCCCAGAAAGTACAGTGTATTGGACTGAAGAGGAGCTACTGTTCTTGTCAGTTTCCTAAGCAGAGTTGAACTAGATATGGACCATGTGTGTAGGAAGCACAGTTCTTTTGTTCTGAGCAAGCTCACTGTTCAGACACCATAGGAAACACAGTAGAGTAGAAGAGTGCTCTTTTCTCAAAAGCAGAGTGTATTTCATGTAAGGCGGGCTAGCATTTGTTTCTCAGTCCTAAATGGAGTTGAATCATATGCAGTTTCTGGGCCTACGAGCAAGAGTTGTTTTATGGTAGGAAGAGTCATTGTTGTGCTGCAATTGCCATACACAGGACAAATAGCACTGGCGTCTGTTCCCAGCAAGTACAGTGTATTGGACTGAAGATGATCTACTGTTCTTGTCAGGTACATAAGCAGAGTTGAACTAGATATGGCCGTGTGTGTAGGAAGCACAGTTTTTTTGTTCTGAGCAAGCTCACTGTTCAGACCTCATAGGAATCACAGAAGAGTAGAAGAGTGCTCTTTTCTCTAAAGCAGAGTGTGTTTCTTGTAAGGCGAGCTGGCGTTTGTTTCCTAGTCCTAAATGGAGTTCAATCACAGGCAGTTTCCGGTCCTATGAGCAAGAGTTGTTTTCTGGTAAGGAAAGTCACTATTGTGCTCCCATTGCCATACACAGTGCAAATAGCACTCGCGTCTGTTCCCAGCAAGTACAGTGTACTGGACTGAAGAGGAGCTACTGTTCTTGTCAGTTTCCTAAGCAGAGTTGAACTAGATATGGACCATGTGTGTAGGAAGCACAGGTCTTTTGTTCTGAGCAAGCTCACTGTTCGGACACCATAGGAAACACAGTAGAGTAGAAGAGGTATCTTTTCTCAAAAGCAGAGTGTATTTCATGTAAGGCGAGCTAGCATTTGTTTCTCAGTCCTAAATGGAGTTGAATCATATGCAGATTCTGGGCCTACGAGCAAGAGTTGTTTTATGGTAAGAAGAGTCATTGTTGCGCTGCAATTGCCATACACAGGACAAATAGCACTGGCGTCTGTTCCCAGCAAGTACAGTGTATTGGACTGAAGATGATCTACTGTTCTTGTCAGGTACCTAAGCAGAGTTGAACTAGATATGGCCGTGTGTGTAGGAAGCACAGTTTTTTTGTTCTGAGCAAGCTCACTGTTCATACCTCATAGGAATCACAGAAGAGTAGAAGAGTGCTCTTTTCTCTAAAGCAGAGTGTGTTTCTTGTAAGGCGAGCTGGCGTTTGTTTCCTAGTCCTAAATGGAGTTCAATCACAGGCAGTTTCCGGTCCTATGAGCAAGAGTTGTTTTCTGGAAAGGAAAGTCACTATTGTGCTCCCATTGCCATACACAGTGCAAATAGCACTCGCGTCTGTTCCCAGCAAGTACAGTGTATTGGACTGAAGAGGAGCTACTGTTCTTGTCAGTTTCCTAAGCAGAGTTGAACTAGATATGGACCATGTGTGTAGGAAGCACAGTTCTTTTGTTCTGAGCAAGCTCACTGTTCGGACACCATAGGAAACACTGTAGAGTAGAAGAGTGCTCTTTTCTCAAAAGAAGAGTGTATTTCATGTAAGGCGAGCTAGCATTTGTTTCTCAGTCCTAAATGGAGTTGAATCATATGCAGTTTCTGGTCCTACGAGCAAGAGTTGTTTTATGGTAAGAAGAGTCATTCTTGCGCTGCAATTGCCATACACAGGTCAAATATCACTGGCGTCTGTTCCCAGCAAGTACAGTGTATTGGACTGAAGAGGATCTACTGTTCTTGTCAGGTTCCTAAGCAGAGTTGAACTAGATATGGCCGTGTGTGTAGGAAGCACAGTTTTTTTGTTTTGAGCAAGCTCACTGTTGGGAACACCTAGGAAACAAAGTAGAATTGAAGAGTGCTCTTTTCTCAAAAGCAGAGTGTGTTTCTTGGAAGGCGACCTAGCGTTTGTTTCCCAGTCCTAAATGGAGTTGAGTCACATGCAGTTTTTTGTCCTATGAGCAAGATTTGTTTTCTGGTAAGACGAGTCACTATTATGCTCCAATTGCCATATACAGTGCAAATAGAACTGGCGTCTGTTCCCCGCAAGTACAGTGTATAGGACTGAAGTGGAGCTACTGTTCTTGTCAGTTTCCTAAGCAGAGTTGAACTAGATATGGCCCGTGTGTGTAGGAAGCACAGTTCTTTTGTTCTGAGCAAGCTCACTGTACGGACCCCATAGGAAACACAGTAGAGTAGATGAGTGCTCTTTTCTCAAAAGCAGAGTGTGTTTCATGTAAGGCTTGCTAGCATTTGTTTCCCAGTCCTAAATGGAGTTGAATCACATGCAGTTTCTGGTCCTACGAGCAAGAGTTGTTTTCTGGTAAGGAAAGTCACTATTGCGCTCCCATTGCCATCCACAGTGCAAATAGCACGGGCGTCTGTTCCCAGCAAGTACAGTGTATTGAACTGAAGAGGAGCTACTGTTCTTGTCAGTTTCCTAAGCAGAGTTGAACTAGATATGGCCCATGTGTGTAGGAAGCACAGTTCTTTTGTTCTGGGCAAGCTCACTGTTCTAGCCCTATAGTAAACACAGTAGAGTCGAAGTGTGCTCTTTTCTCTAAAGCAGAGAGTGTTTCTTGTAAGGCAAGCTAGCATTTGTTTCCCAGTCCTGAATGGAGTTGAATGACACGCAGTTTCTGGTCGTACGAGCAAGAGTTGTTTTCTCGTAAGAAGAGTCATTATTGCGCTGCCATTGCCATACACAGGACAAATAGCACTGTTGTCTGTTTCCAGCAGTACAGTGTATTGGACTGAAGAGGAGCTACTGTTCATGTCAGGTACCTAAGCAGAATTGAACTAAGTATGGCGGTGTGTGTAGGAAGCACAGTTTTTTTGTTCTGAGCAATCTCACTGTTCAGACCTCATTGGAATCACAGAAGAGTTGACGAGTGCTCTTTTCTCTAAAGCAGAGTGTGTTTCTTGTAAGGCGAGCTCCCGTTTGTTTCCCAGTCCTAAATGGAGTTGAGTCACATGCAGTTTTTGTTCCTATGAGCAAGAGTTGTTTTCTGGTAAAAGGAGTCACTATTGCGCTCCAAATGTCATACAAAGTGCAAATAGCACGGGCGTCTGTTCCCAGCAAGTACAGTGTATTGGACTGAATAGGCGCTACTGTTCTTGTCAGTTTCCTAAGCAGAGTTGAACTAGATATGATCTATGTGTGTAGGAAGCACAGTTCTTTTTTTCTGAGCAAGCACACTGTTTGGACCCCATAGGAAACACAGTAGAGTAGAACAGTGCTCTTTTCTCAAAAGCAGAGTGTGTTTCTTGTAAGGCGAGCTAGTGTTTGTTTCCCAGTCCTAAATGGAGTTGAATCACATGCAGTTTCTGGTCCTAGTAGCAAGGGTTGTTTTCTGGTAAGGAAAGTCACTATTGTGCTCCCTTTGCCATACACAGTGCAAATAGCACTCGCGTCTGTTCCCAGCAAGTACAGTGTATTGGACTGAAGAGGAGCTACTGTTCTTGTCAGTTCCCTAAGCAGAGTTGAACTAGGTATGGCCCGTGTGTGTAGGAAGCAAAGTTCTTTTGTTCTGAGCAAGCTCACTGTTCTGGCCCTATAGGAAACGCAGTAGAGTAGAAGAGTGCTCTTTTCTCTAAAGCAGAGTGTGTTTCTTGTAAGGCGAGCTCGTGTTTGTTTCCTAGTCCTAAATGGACTTGAATCACATGCAGTTTCTGGTCCTACGAGCAAGAGTTGTTTTCTGGGAAAGAAAGTCACTATTGCACTCCCATTGCCATACACATTACTAATAGCACTCGCGTCTGTTCCCAGCAAGTACAGTGTATTGGACTGAATAGGAGATACTGTTCTTGTCAGTTTCCTAAGCAGAGTTGAACTAGATAGGGTCCGTGTGTGTAGGAAGCACAGTTTTTTGTTCTGAGCATGCTCACTGTTTGGACCCCATAGGAAACACAGTAGAGTAGAAGAGTGCTTTTTTCTCAAAAGCAGAGTGTGTTTCTTGTAAGGCAGGCTAGCATTTGTTTCCCAGTCCTAAATGGAGTTGAATCACATGCAGTTTCTGGTCCTATGAGCAAGAGTTGTTTTCTGGTAAGAAGAGTCACTATTGTGCTGCCATTGCCATACACAGGACAAATAGTAATGGCGTCTGTTCCTAGCAAGTACAGTGTATTGGACTGAAGAGGACCTACTGTTCTTGTCAGGTTTATAAGCAGATTTGAACTAGATATGGCCGTGTGTGTATTAAGCACAGTTTTTTTGTTCTGAGCAAGTTCAGTGTTCGAACCCCATAGGAAACACAGTAGATTAGAAGAGTGCTCTTTTCTCTAAAGCAGAGTGTGTTTCTTGTAAGGCGAGCTAGCATTTGTTTCCCAGTCCTAAATGGAGTTGAATCACATGCAGTTTCTGATCCTACGAGCAAGAGTTGATTTCTGGTAAGGAACGTCACTATTGTGCTCCCATTGACATACACAGTGCAAATAGCACTCCCGTCTGTTCCCAGCAAGTATAGTGTTTTGGACTGAAGAGGAGGTACTGCTCTTGTCAGTTTCCTAAGCAGAGTTGAACTACATATGGCCCGTGTGTGTAGGAAGCACAGTTCTTTTGTTCTGAGCAAGCTCACTGTTCTGGCCCTATAGGAAACACAGTAGAGTAGAAGAGTGGTCTTTTCTCAAGAGCAGAGTGTGTTTCTTGTAAGGCGAGCTTGCGTTTGTTTCCCAGTACTAAATGGAGTTGAATCCCATGCAGGTTCTGGTCCTACAAGCAAAAGTTGTTTTGTGGTAAGAAGAGTCACTATTATGCTACAATTGCCATACACAGCACAAATAGCACTCGCGTCTGTTCCCAGCAAGTACGTGTATTGGACTGAAGAGGAGCTACTGTTCTTGTCAGTTTCCTAAGCAGTGTTGAACTAGATATGGTCAATGTGTGTAGGAAGCACAGTTCTTTTGTTCTGAGCAAGCTCACTGTTCAGACCCCATAGGAAACACAGCAGAGTAGAACAGTGCTCTTTTCTCAAAAGCAGAGTGTGTTTCTTGTAAGGCGATCTAGCATTTGTTTCCTAGTCCTAAATGGAGTTGAATCACATGCAGTTTCTGGTCCTACGAGCAAGAGTTGTTTTCTTGTAAGGAAAGCCACTATTGTGCTCCCATTGCCATACACATTACAAATAGCACTCGCGTCTGTTCCCAGCAAGTACAGTGTATTGGACTGAATAGGAGCTACTGTTCTTGTCAGGTTTATAAGCAGATTTGAACTAGATATGGCCGTGTGTGTAGGAATCACAGTTTTTTTGTTCTGAGCAAGCTCACTGTTCAGACACCATAGGAAACACAGTAGAGTAGAAGAGTGCTCTTTTCTCTAAAGCAGAGTGTGTTTCTTGTAGTGCGAGCTAGCATTTGTTTCCCAGTCCTAAATGGAGTTGAATCACATGCAGTTTCTGATCCTACGAGCAAGAGTTGTTTTCTGGAAATGAAAGTAACTATTGCGCTCCCATTGCCATACACAGTGCAAATAGCACTGGAGTCTGTTCCCAGCAAGTATAGTGTTTTGGACTGAAGAGGAGCTACTGTTCTTGTCAGTTTCCTAAGCAGAGTTGAACTAGATATGGCCCGTGGGTGTAGGAAGCACAGTTTTTTTGTTCTGAGCAAGCTCACTGTTGGGAACACAAAGGAAACACAGGAGAATTGAAGAGTGCTCTTTTCTCAAAAGCAGAGAGTCTTTCTTAGAAGGCGAGCTAGCGTTTGTTTCCCAGTCCTAAATGGAGTTGAGTCACATGCAGTTTTTTGTCCTACGAGCAAGATTTGTTTTCTGGTAAGACGAGTAACTATTTTGCTCCAAATGCCATACACAGTGCAAATAGCACTGGTGTCTGTTCCCCGCAAGTACAGTGTATTGGACTGAAGAGGAGCTACTGTTCTTGTCAGTTTCCTAAGCAGAGTTGAACTAGATATGACCCGTGTGTGTAGGAAGCACAGTTCTTTTGTTCTGAGCAAGCTCACTATTCTGGCCTTATAGGAAACACAGTAGAGTAGAAGAGTGCTCTTTTCTCAAAAGCAGAGTGTGCTTCTTGTAAGGCGAGCTAGCGTTTGTATCCCAGTCCAAAATGGAGTTGAATCCCATGCATTTTCTGGTCCTACGAGCAAGAGTTGTTTTCTGGTAAGGAAAGTCACTATTGTGCTCCCATTGCCATACACAGTGCAAGTAGCACTCGCGTCTGTTCCCAGCAAGTACAGTGTATTGGACTGAAGAGGAGCTACTGTTCTTGTCAGTTTCCTAAGCAGAGTCGAACTAGATATGGTCCATGTGTGTAGGAAGCATAGTTCTTTTGTTCTGAGCAAGCTCACTGTTCGGAACCCATAGGAAACACAGTAGAGTAGAACAGTGCTCTTTTCTCAAAAGCAGAGTGTGTTTCTTGTAAGGCAAGCTAGTGTTGTTTCCTAGTCCAAAATGGAGTTGAATCACATGCAGTTTATGGTCCTACGAGCAAGAGTTGTTTTCTGGTAAGGAAATTCACTATTGTGCTCCCATTGCCATACACATTACAAATAGCACTCGCGTCTGTTCCCAGAAATTACAGTGTATCGGGCTGAAGAGGAGCTACTGTTCTTGTCAGTATCCTAAGCAGAGTTGAACTAGATATATCCCGTAAGTAGGAAGCACAGTTCTTTTGTTCTGAGCAAGCTCACTTTTCTAGCCCTATAGGAAACACAGTAGAGTAGAAGAGTGCTCTTTTCTCAAAAGCAGAGTGTGTTTCTTGTAAGGTGAGCTAGCGTTTGTTTCCCAGTCCTAAATGGAGTTGAATCACATGCAGTTTCTGTTCCTACGAGCAAGGTTTGTTTTCTGGGGAAGAAAGTCACTATTGCACTCCCTTTGACATACACATTACAAATAGCAATCGCGTCTGTTTACAGCAAGTACAGTGTATTGGACTGAATTAGAGCTACTGTTCTTGTCAGTTTCCTAAGCAGAGTTGAACTAGATATGGCCCGTGTGTGTAGGAAGCACAGTTCTTTTGTTTTGGACAAGCTCACTGTTCCGGCCCTATAGGAAACACAGTAGAGTCGAAGTGTGCTCTTTTCTCTAAAGGAGAGAGTGTTTCTTGTAAAGCAAGCTAGCGTTTGTTTCCCAGTCCTAAATGGAGTTGAATGACACACAGTTTCTGGTCGTACGAGCAAGAGTTGTTTTCTGGTAAGAAGAGACATTATTGCGCTGCCATTGCCATACACAGGACAAATAGCACTGTTGTCTGTTTCCAGCAGTACAGTGTATTGGACTGAAGAGGAGCTACTGTTCTTGTCAGGTACCTAAGCAGAATTGAACTAAGTATGGCGGTGTGTGTAGGAAGCACAGTTTTTTTGTTCTGAGCAATCTCACTGTTCGGACCTCATTAGAATCACAGAAGAGTTGAAGAGTGCTTTTTTCTCTAAAGCAGAGTGTGTTTCTTCTAAGGCGAGCTGGCGTTTGTTTCCTAGTCCTAAATGGAGTGGAATCACATGCAGTTTCTGGTCCTACGAGCAAGATTTTTTTTCTGGTAAGGAAAGTCACTATTGCACTCCCATTGCCATACACAGTGCAAATAGCATTCGCATCTGTTCCCAGCAACTACAGTGTATTGAACTTAAGAAGAGCTACTGTTCTTGTCAGTTTCCTAAGCAGAGTTGAACTAGATATGTCCCGTGTGTGTAGGAAGCACAGTTCTTTTGTTCTGAGCAAGCTCACTGTTCTGGCCCTATAGGAAACACAGTAGAGTAGAAGAGTGCTCTTTTCTCTAAAGCAGAGTGTGTTTCTTGTAAGGCGAGCTAGCGTTTGTTTCCCAGTCCTAAATGGAGTTGAATCACATGCAGTTTCTGGTCCTACGACCAAGAGTTGTTTTCACGTAAGGAAAGTCACTATTGCGCTGCCATTGCCATACACAGGACAAATAGCACTTTTGTCTCTTTCCAGCAGTACAGTGTATTGGACTGAAGAGGAGCTACTGTTCTTGTCAGGTACCTAAGCAGAATTGAACTAAGTATGGCGGTGTGTGTAGGAAGCACAGTTTTTTTGTTCTGAGCAAGCTCACTGTTCAGACCTCATAGGAATCACAGAAGAGTAGAAGAGTGCTCTTTTCTCTAAAGCAGAGTGTGTTTCTTGTAAGGCGAGCTGGCGTTTGTTTCCTAGTCCTAAATAGAGTTCAATCACAGGCAGTTTCCGGTCCTATGAGCAAGAGTTGTTTTCTGGTAAGGAAAGTCACTATTGTGCTCCCATTGCCATACACAGTGCAAATAGCACTCGTGTCTGTTCCCAGAAAGTACAGTGTATTGGACTGAAGAGGAGCTACTATTCTTGTCAGTTTCCTAAGCAGAGTTAAACTAGATATGGACCATGTGTGTAGGAAGCACAGTTCTTTTGTTCTGAGCAAGCACACTGTTCGGACCCCATAGGAAACACAGTAGAGTAGAAGAGTGCTCTTTTCTCAAAAGAAGAGTGTATTTCATGTAAGGCGAGCTAGCATTTGTTTCCCAGTCCTAAATGGAGTTGAGTCACATGCCCTTTTTTGTCCTACGAGCAAGATTTTTTTTCTGGTAAGACGAGTCACTATTATGCTCCAATTGCCATACACAGTGCAAATAGAACTGGCGTCTGTTCCCCGCAAGTACAGGGTATAGGACTGAAGTGGAGCTACTGTGCTTGTCAGTTTCATAAGCAGAGTTGAACTAGATATGGCCTGTGTGTTTAGGAAGCACAGTTCTTTTGTTCTGAGCAAGCTCACTGTTCGGACCCCATAGGAAACACAGTAGAGTAGAAGAGTGCTCTTTTCTCAAAAGCAGAGTGTGTTTCATGTAAGGCTTGCTAGCATTTGTTTCCCAGTCCTAAATGGAGTTGAATCACATGCAGTTTCTGGTCCTACAAGCAAGAGTTGTTTTCTGGTAAGGAAAGTCACTATTGTGCTCCCATTGCCATCCACAGTGCAAATAGCACTCGCGTCTGTTCCCAGCAAGTACAGTGTATCGGACTGAAGAGGAGCTACTGTTCTAGTCAGTTTCCAAAGCAGAGTTGAACTAGATATGGCCCGTGTGTAGGAAGCACAGTTATTTTTTTCTGAGCTAGCTCACTCTTCTGGCCCTATGGAAACACAGTAGAGTAGAAGAGTGCTCTTTTCTCTAAAGCAGAGTGTGTTTCTTGTAAGGCGAGCTAGCGTTTGTTTCCCAGTCCTAAATGGAGTTGAATCACATGCAGTTTCTGGTCCTACGACCAAGAGTTGTTATCCGGTAAGGAAAGTCACTATTGTGCTCCTTTTGCCATACACAGTGCAAATAGCACTCGTGTCTGTTCCCAGCAAGTACAGTGTATCAGACTGAAGAGGAGCTACTGTTCTTGTCAGTTACCTAAGCAGAGTTGAACTAGATATGGCCCGTTCGTGTAGGAAGCACAGTTCCTTTGTTCTGAGCAAGCTCACTGTTCAGACCCTATAGTAAACACAGTAGAGTAGAAGAGTGCTCTTTTCTCAAAAGCAGGATGTGTTTCATGTAAGGCGAGCTAGCATTTGTTTCCTTGTCCTAAATGGAGTTGAATCACATGCAGTTTCTGGTCCTACGAGCAAGAGTTGTTTTCTGGGGAAGAAAGTCAGTATTGCACTCCCATTGCCATACACAGTGCAAATAGCACTCGCATTTGTTCTCAGCAAGTACAGTGTATTGAACTGAAGAGGAGCTACTGTTCTTGTCAGTTTCCTAAGCAGTGTTGAACTCGATATGGCCCGTGTGTGTAGGAAGCACAGTTCTTTTGTTCTGGGCAAACTCACTGTTCTGGCCCTATAGGAAACACAGTAGAGTCGAAGTGTGCTCTTTTCTCTAAAGCAGAGAGTGTTTCTTGTAAGGCAAGCTAGCGTTTGTTTCCCAGTCCTAAATGGAGTTGAATGACACGCAGTTTCTGGTCATACGAGCAATAGTTGTTTTCTCGTAAGAAGAGTCATTATTGCGCTGCCATTGCCATACACAGGACAAATAGCATTGTTGTCTGTTTCCAGCAGTACAGTGTATTGGACTGAAGAGGAGCTACTGTTCTTGTCAGGTACCTAAGCAGAATTGACCTAAGTATGGCGGTGTGTGTAGGAAGCAAAGTTTTTTTGTTCTGAGCAATCTCACTGTTTGGACCTCATTGGAATCACAGAAGAGTTGAAGAGTGCTCTTTTCTCTAAAGCAGAGTGTGTTTCTTCTAAGGCGAGCTGGCATTTGTTTCCTAGTCCTAAATGGAGTGGAATCACATGCAGTTTCTGGTCCTACGAGCAAGAGTTTTTTTCTGGTAAGGAAAGTCACTATTGCACTCCCATTGCCATACACAGTGCAAATAGCATTCGCATCTGTTCCCAGCAACTACAGTGTATTGAACTTAAGAGGAGCTACTGTTCTTGTCAGTTTCCTAAGCAGAGTTGAACTAGATATGGCCCGTGTGTGTAGGAAGCACAGTTCTTTTGTTCTGAGCAAGCTCACTGTCCTGGCCCTATAGGAAACACAGTAGAGTAGAAGAGTGCTCTTTTCTCTAAAGCAGAGTGTGTTTCTTGTAAGGCGAGCTACCATTTGTTTCCCAGTCCTAAATGGAGTTGAATCACATGCAGTTTCTGGTCCTACGAGCAAGAGTTGTTTTCCGGTAAGGAAAGTCACTATTGCGCTGCCATTGCCATACACAGGACAAATAGCACTGTTGTCTCTTTCCAGCAGTACAGTGTATTGGACTGAAGAGGAGCAACTGTTCTTGTCAGGTACCTAAGCAGAATTGAACTAAGTATGGCGGTGTGTGTAGGAAGCACAGTTTTTTTGTTCTGAGCAAGCTCGCTGTTCGGACCTCATAGGAATCACAGAAGAGTAGAAGAGTGCTCTTTCCTCTAAAGGAGAGTGTGTTTCTTGTAAGGCGAGCTGGCGTTTGTTTCCTAGTCCTAAATGGAGTTCAATCACAGTCAGTTTCCGGTCCTATGAGCAAGAGTTGTTTTCTGGTAAGGAAAGTCACTATTGTGCTCCCATTGCCATACACAGTGCAAATAGCACTCGTGTCTGTTCCCAGAAAGTACAGTGTATTGGACTGAAGAGGAGCTACTGTTCTTGTCAGTTTCCTAAGCAGAGTTGAACTAGATATGGACCATGTGTGTAGGAAGCACAGTTCTTTTGTTCTGAGCAAGCTCACTGTTCAGACACCATAGGAAACACAGTAGAGTAGAAGAGTGCTCTTTTCTCAAAAGCAGAGTGTATTTCATGTAAGGCGGGCTAGCATTTGTTTCTCAGTCCTAAATGGAGTTGAATCATATGCAGTTTCTGGGCCTACGAGCAAGAGTTGTTTTATGGTAGGAAGAGTCATTGTTGTGCTGCAATTGCCATACACAGGACAAATAGCACTGGCGTCTGTTCCCAGCAAGTACAGTGTATTGGACTGAAGATGATCTACTGTTCTTGTCAGGTACATAAGCAGAGTTGAACTAGATATGGCCGTGTGTGTAGGAAGCACAGTTTTTTTGTTCTGAGCAAGCTCACTGTTCAGACCTCATAGGAATCACAGAAGAGTAGAAGAGTGCTCTTTTCTCTAAAGCAGAGTGTGTTTCTTGTAAGGCGAGCTGGCGTTTGTTTCCTAGTCCTAAATGGAGTTCAATCACAGGCAGTTTCCGGTCCTATGAGCAAGAGTTGTTTTCTGGTAAGGAAAGTCACTATTGTGCTCCCATTGCCATACACAGTGCAAATAGCACTCGCGTCTGTTCCCAGCAAGTACAGTGTACTGGACTGAAGAGGAGCTACTGTTCTTGTCAGTTTCCTAAGCAGAGTTGAACTAGATATGGACCATGTGTGTAGGAAGCACAGGTCTTTTGTTCTGAGCAAGCTCACTGTTCGGACACCATAGGAAACACAGTAGAGTAGAAGAGGTATCTTTTCTCAAAAGCAGAGTGTATTTCATGTAAGGCGAGCTAGCATTTGTTTCTCAGTCCTAAATGGAGTTGAATCATATGCAGATTCTGGGCCTACGAGCAAGAGTTGTTTTATGGTAAGAAGAGTCATTGTTGCGCTGCAATTGCCATACACAGGACAAATAGCACTGGCGTCTGTTCCCAGCAAGTACAGTGTATTGGACTGAAGATGATCTACTGTTCTTGTCAGGTACCTAAGCAGAGTTGAACTAGATATGGCCGTGTGTGTAGGAAGCACAGTTTTTTTGTTCTGAGCAAGCTCACTGTTCATACCTCATAGGAATCACAGAAGAGTAGAAGAGTGCTCTTTTCTCTAAAGCAGAGTGTGTTTCTTGTAAGGCGAGCTGGCGTTTGTTTCCTAGTCCTAAATGGAGTTCAATCACAGGCAGTTTCCGGTCCTATGAGCAAGAGTTGTTTTCTGGAAAGGAAAGTCACTATTGTGCTCCCATTGCCATACACAGTGCAAATAGCACTCGCGTCTGTTCCCAGCAAGTACAGTGTATTGGACTGAAGAGGAGCTACTGTTCTTGTCAGTTTCCTAAGCAGAGTTGAACTAGATATGGACCATGTGTGTAGGAAGCACAGTTCTTTTGTTCTGAGCAAGCTCACTGTTCGGACACCATAGGAAACACAGTAGAGTAGAAGAGTGCTCTTTTCTCAAAAGAAGAGTGTATTTCATGTAAGGCGAGCTAGCATTTGTTTCTCAGTCCTAAATGGAGTTGAATCATATGCAGTTTCTGGTCCTACGAGCAAGAGTTGTTTTATGGTAAGAAGAGTCATTCTTGCGCTGCAATTGCCATGCACAGGTCAAATATCACTGGCGTCTGTTCCCAGCAAGTACAGTGTATTGGACTGAAGAGGATCTACTGTTCTTGTCAGGTTCCTAAGCAGAGTTGAACTAGATATGGCCGTGTGTGTAGGAAGCACAGTTTTTTTGTTTTGAGCAAGCTCACTGTTGGGAACACCTAGGAAACAAAGTAGAATTGAAGAGTGCTCTTTTCTCAAAAGCAGAGTGTGTTTCTTGGAAGGCGACCTAGCGTTTGTTTCCCAGTCCTAAATGGAGTTGAGTCACATGCAGTTTTTTGTCCTATGAGCAAGATTTGTTTTCTGGTAAGACGAGTCACTATTATGCTCCAATTGCCATATACAGTGCAAATAGAACTGGCGTCTGTTCCCCGCAAGTACAGTGTATAGGACTGAAGTGGAGCTACTGTTCTTGTCAGTTTCCTAAGCAGAGTTGAACTAGATATGGCCCGTGTGTGTAGGAAGCACAGTTCTTTTGTTCTGAGCAAGCTCACTGTTCGGACCCCATAGGAAACACAGTAGAGTAGATGAGTGCTCTTTTCTCAAAAGCAGAGTGTGTTTCATGTAAGGCTTGCTAGCATTTGTTTCCCAGTCCTAAATGGAGTTGAATCACATGCAGTTTCTGGTCCTACGAGCAAGAGTTGTTTTCTGGTAAGGAAAGTCACTATTGCGCTCCCATTGCCATCCACAGTGCAAATAGCACGGGCGTCTGTTCCCAGCAAGTACAGTGTATCGGACTGAAGAGGAGCTACTGTTCTAGTCAGTTTCCTAAGCAGAGTTGAACTAGATATGGACCGTGTGTAGGAAGCACAGTTCTTTTGTTCTGAGCAAGCTCACTCTTCTGGCCCTATGGAAACACAGTAGAGTAGAAGAGTGCTCTTTTCTCTAAAGCAGAGTGTGTTTTTTGTAAGGCGAGCTAGCGTTTGTTTCCCAGTCCTAAATGGAGTTGAATCACATGCAGTTTCTGGTCCTACGAGCAAGAGTTGTTATCCGGTAAGGAAAGTCACTATTGCGTTCCCTTTGCCATACACAGTGCAAATAGCACTCGCGTCTGTTCCCAGCAAGTACAGTGTATCGGACTGAAGAGGAGCTACTGTTCTTGTCAGTTACCTAAGCAGAGTTGAACTAGATATGGCCCGTTCATGTAGGAAGCACAGTTCCTTTGTTCTGAGCAAGCTCACTGTTCGGACCCCATAGAAAACACAGTAGAGTAGAAGAGTGCTCTTTTCTCAAAAGCAGGATGTGTTTCATGTAAGGCGAGCTAGCATTTGTTTCCCAGTCCTAAATGGAGTTGAATCACATGCAGTTTCTGGTCCTACGAGCAAGAGTTGTTTTCTGGGGAAGAAAGTCAGTATTGCACTCCCATTGCCATACACAGTGCAAATAGCACTCGCATCTGTTCCCAGCAAGTACAGTGTATTGAACTGAAGAGGAGCTACTGTTCTTGTCAGTTTCCTAAGCAGAGTTGAACTAGATATGGCCCATGTGTGTAGGAAGCACAGTTCTTTTGTTCTGGGCAAGCTCACTGTTCTAGCCCTATAGTAAACACAGTAGAGTCGAAGTGTGCTCTTTTCTCTAAAGCAGAGAGTGTTTCTTGTAAGGCAAGCTAGCATTTGTTTCCCAGTCCTGAATGGAGTTGAATGACACGCAGTTTCTGGTCGTACGAGCAAGAGTTGTTTTCTCGTAAGAAGAGTCATTATTGCGCTGCCATTGCCATACACAGGACAAATAGCACTGTTGTCTGTTTCCAGCAGTACAGTGTATTGGACTGAAGAGGAGCTACTGTTCATGTCAGGTACCTAAGCAGAATTGAACTAAGTATGGCGGTGTGTGTAGGAAGCACAGTTTTTTTGTTCTGAGCAATCTCACTGTTCAGACCTCATTGGAATCACAGAAGAGTTGACGAGTGCTCTTTTCTCTAAAGCAGAGTGTGTTTCTTGTAAGGCGAGCTCCCATTTGTTTCCCAGTCCTAAATGGAGTTGAGTCACATGCAGTTTTTGTTCCTATGAGCAAGAGTTGTTTTCTGGTAAAAGGAGTCACTATTGCGCTCCAAATGTCATACAAAGTGCAAATAGCACGGGCGTCTGTTCCCAGCAAGTACAGTGTATTGGACTGAATAGGCGCTACTGTTCTTGTCAGTTTCCTAAGCAGAGTTGAACTAGATATGATCTATGTGTGTAGGAAGCACAGTTCTTTTTTTCTGAGCAAGCACACTGTTTGGACCCCATAGGAAACACAGTAGAGTAGAACAGTGCTCTTTTCTCAAAAGCAGAGTGTGTTTCTTGTAAGGCGAGCTAGTGTTTGTTTCCCAGTCCTAAATGGAGTTGAATCACATGCAGTTTCTGGTCCTAGTAGCAAGGGTTGTTTTCTGGTAAGGAAAGTCACTATTGTGCTCCCTTTGCCATACACAGTGCAAATAGCACTCGCGTCTGTTCCCAGCAAGTACAGTGTATTGGACTGAAGAGGAGCTACTGTTCTTGTCAGTTCCCTAAGCAGAGTTGAACTAGGTATGGCCCGTGTGTGTAGGAAGCAAAGTTCTTTTGTTCTGAGCAAGCTCACTGTTCTGGCCCTATAGGAAACGCAGTAGAGTAGAAGAGTGCTCTTTTCTCTAAAGCAGAGTGTGTTTCTTGTAAGGCGAGCTCGTGTTTGTTTCCTAGTCCTAAATGGACTTGAATCACATGCAGTTTCTGGTCCTACGAGCAAGAGTTGTTTTCTGGGAAAGAAAGTCACTATTGCACTCCCATTGCCATACACATTACTAATAGCACTCGCGTCTGTTCCCAGCAAGTACAGTGTATTGGACTGAATAGGAGATACTGTTCTTGTCAGTTTCCTAAGCAGAGTTGAACTAGATAGGGTCCGTGTGTGTAGGAAGCACAGTTTTTTGTTCTGAGCATGCTCACTGTTTGGACCCCATAGGAAACACAGTAGAGTAGAAGAGTGCTTTTTTCTCAAAAGCAGAGTGTGTTTCTTGTAAGGCAGGCTAGCATTTGTTTCCCAGTCCTAAATGGAGTTGAATCACATGCAGTTTCTGGTCCTATGAGCAAGAGTTGTTTTCTGGTAAGAAGAGTCACTATTGTGCTGCCATTGCCATACACAGGACAAATAGCAATGGCGTCTGTTCCTAGCAAGTACAGTGTATTGGACTGAAGAGGACCTACTGTTCTTGTCAGGTTTATAAGCAGATTTGAACTAGATATGGCCGTGTGTGTATTAAGCACAGTTTTTTTGTTCTGAGCAAGTTCACTGTTCGAACCCCATAGGAAACACAGTAGATTAGAAGAGTGCTCTTTTCTCTAAAGCAGAGTGTATTTCATGTAAGGCGAGCTAGCATTTGTTTCCCAGTCCTAAATGGAGTTGAATCACATGCAGTTTCTGATCCTACGAGCAAGAGTTGATTTCTGGTAAGGAACGTCACTATTGTGCTCCCATTGACATACACAGTGCAAATAGCACTCCCGTCTGTTCCCAGCAAGTATAGTGTTTTGGACTGAAGAGGAGGTACTGCTCTTGTCAGTTTCCTAAGCAGAGTTGAACTACATATGGCCCGTGTGTGTAGGAAGCACAGTTCTTTTGTTCTGAGCAAGCTCACTGTTCTGGCCCTATAGGAAACACAGTAGAGTAGAAGAGTGGTCTTTTCTCAAGAGCAGAGTGTGTTTCTTGTAAGGCGAGCTTGCGTTTGTTTCCCAGTACTAAATGGAGTTGAATCCCATGCAGGTTCTGGTCCTACAAGCAAAAGTTGTTTTGTGGTAAGAAGAGTCACTATTATGCTACAATTGCCATACACAGCACAAATAGCACTCGCGTCTGTTCCCAGCAAGTACGTGTATTGGACTGAAGAGGAGCTACTGTTCTTGTCAGTTTCCTAAGCAGTGTTGAACTAGATATGGTCAATGTGTGTAGGAAGCACAGTTCTTTTGTTCTGAGCAAGCTCACTGTTCAGACCCCATAGGAAACACAGCAGAGTAGAACAGTGCTCTTTTCTCAAAAGCAGAGTGTGTTTCTTGTAAGGCGATCTAGCATTTGTTTCCTAGTCCTAAATGGAGTTGAATCACATGCAGTTTCTGGTCCTACGAGCAAGAGTTGTTTTCTTGTAAGGAAAGCCACTATTGTGCTCCCATTGCCATACACATTACAAATAGCACTCGCGTCTGTTCCCAGCAAGTACAGTGTATTGGACTGAATAGGAGCTACTGTTCTTGTCAGGTTTATAAGCAGATTTGAACTAGATATGGCCGTGTGTGTAGGAATCACAGTTTTTTTGTTCTGAGCAAGCTCACTGTTCAGACACCATAGGAAACACAGTAGAGTAGAAGAGTGCTCTTTTCTCTAAAGCAGAGTGTGTTTCTTGTAGTGCGAGCTAGCATTTGTTTCCCAGTCCTAAATGGAGTTGAATCACATGCAGTTTCTGATCCTACGAGCAAGAGTTGTTTTCTGGAAATGAAAGTAACTATTGCGCTCCCATTGCCATACACAGTGCAAATAGCACTGGCGTCTGTTCCCAGCAAGTATAGTGTTTTGGACTGAAGAGGAGCTACTGTTCTTGTCAGTTTCCTAAGCAGAGTTGAACTAGATATGGCCCGTGGGTGTAGGAAGCACAGTTTTTTTGTTCTGAGCAAGCTCACTGTTGGGAACACAAAGGAAACACAGGAGAATTGAAGAGTGCTCTTTTCTCAAAAGCAGAGAGTCTTTCTTAGAAGGCGAGCTAGCGTTTGTTTCCCAGTCCTAAATGGAGTTGAGTCACATGCAGTTTTTTGTCCTACGAGCAAGATTTGTTTTCTGGTAAGACGAGTAACTATTTTGCTCCAAATGCCATACACAGTGCAAATAGCACTGGTGTCTGTTCCCGCAAGTACAGTGTATTGGACTGAAGAGGAGCTACTGTTCTTGTCAGTTTCCTAAGCAGAGTTGAACTAGATATGACCCGTGTGTGTAGGAAGCACAGTTCTTTTGTTCTGAGCAAGCTCACTATTCTGGCCTTATAGGAAACACAGTAGAGTAGAAGAGTGCTCTTTTCTCAAAAGCAGAGTGTGCTTCTTGTAAGGCGAGCTAGCGTTTGTATCCCAGTCCAAAATGGAGTTGAATCCCATGCGTTTTCTGGTCCTACGAGCAAGAGTTGTTTTCTGGTAAGGAAAGTCACTATTGTGCTCCCATTGCCATACACAGTGCAAGTAGCACTCGCGTCTGTTCCCAGCAAGTACAGTGTATTGGACTGAAGAGGAGCTACTGTTCTTGTCAGTTTCCTAAGCAGAGTCGAACTAGATATGGTCCATGTGTGTAGGAAGCATAGTTCTTTTGTTCTGAGCAAGCTCACTGTTCGGAACCCATAGGAAACACAGTAGAGTAGAACAGTGCTCTTTCTCAAAAGCAGAGTGTGTTTCTTGTAAGGCAAGCTAGTGTTGTTTCCTAGTCCAAAATGGAGTTGAATCACATGCAGTTTATGGTCCTACGAGCAAGAGTTGTTTTCTGGTAAGGAAATTCACTATTGTGCTCCCATTGCCATACACATTACAAATAGCACTCGCGTCTGTTCCCAGAAATTACAGTGTATCGGGCTGAAGAGGAGCTACTGTTCTTGTCAGTATCCTAAGCAGAGTTGAACTAGATATATCCCGTAAGTAGGAAGCACAGTTCTTTTGTTCTGAGCAAGCTCACTTTTCTAGCCCTATAGGAAACACAGTAGAGTAGAAGAGTGCTCTTTTCTCAAAAGCAGAGTGTGTTTCTTGTAAGGTGAGCTAGCGTTTGTTTCCCAGTCCTAAATGGAGTTGAATCACATGCAGTTTCTGTTCCTACGAGCAAGGTTTGTTTTCTGGGGAAGAAAGTCACTATTGCACTCCCTTTGACATACACATTACAAATAGCAATCGCGTCTGTTTACAGCAAGTACAGTGTATTGGACTGAATTAGAGCTACTGTTCTTGTCAGTTTCCTAAGCAGAGTTGAACTAGATATGGCCCGTGTGTGTAGGAAGCACAGTTCTTTTGTTTTGGACAAGCTCACTGTTCCGGCCCTATAGGAAACACAGTAGAGTCGAAGTGTGCTCTTTTCTCTAAAGGAGAGAGTGTTTCTTGTAAAGCAAGCTAGCGTTTGTTTCCCAGTCCTAAATGGAGTTGAATGACACACAGTTTCTGGTCGTACGAGCAAGAGTTGTTTTCTGGTAAGAAGAGACATTATTGCGCTGCCATTGCCATACACAGGACAAATAGCACTGTTGTCTGTTTCCAGCAGTACAGTGTATTGGACTGAAGAGGAGCTACTGTTCTTGTCAGGTACCTAAGCAGAATTGAACTAAGTATGGCGGTGTGTGTAGGAAGCACAGTTTTTTTGTTCTGAGCAATCTCACTGTTCGGACCTCATTAGAATCACAGAAGAGTTGAAGAGTGCTTTTTTCTCTAAAGCAGAGTGTGTTTCTTCTAAGGCGAGCTGGCGTTTGTTTCCTAGTCCTAAATGGAGTGGAATCACATGCAGTTTCTGGTCCTACGAGCAAGATTTTTTTTCTGGTAAGGAAAGTCACTATTGCACTCCCATTGCCATACACAGTGCAAATAGCATCGCATCTGTTCCCAGCAACTACAGTGTATTGAACTTAAGAGGAGCTACTGTTCTTGTCAGTTTCCTAAGCAGAGTTGAACTAGATATGTCCCGTGTGTGTAGGAAGCACAGTTCTTTTGTTCTGAGCAATGCTCACTGTTCTGGCCCTACAGGAAACACAGTAGAGTAGAAGAGTGCTCTTTTCTCTAAAGCAGAGTGTGTTTCTTGTAAGGCGAGCTAGCGTTTGTTTCCCAGTCCTAAATGGAGTTGAATCACATGCAGTTTCTGGTCCTACGACCAAGAGTTGTTTTCACGTAAGGAAAGTCACTATTGCGCTGCCATTGCCATACACAGGACAAATAGCACTTTTGTCTCTTTCCAGCAGTACAGTGTATTGGACTGAAGAGGAGCTACTGTTCTTGTCAGGTACCTAAGCAGAATTGAACTAAGTATGGCGGTGTGTGTAGGAAGCACAGTTTTTTTGTTCTGAGCAAGCTCACTGTTCAGACCTCATAGGAATCACAGAAGAGTAGAAGAGTGCTCTTTTCTCTAAAGCAGAGTGTGTTTCTTGTAAGGCGAGCTGGCGTTTGTTTCCTAGTCCTAAATAGAGTTCAATCACAGGCAGTTTCCGGTCCTATGAGCAAGAGTTGTTTTCTGGTAAGGAAAGTCACTATTGTGCTCCCATTGCCATACACAGTGCAAATAGCACTCGTGTCTGTTCCAGAAAGTACAGTGTATTGGACTGAAGAGGAGCTACTATTCTTGTCAGTTTCCTAAGCAGAGTTAAACTAGATATGGACCATGTGTGTAGGAAGCACAGTTCTTTTGTTCTGAGCAAGCACACTGTTCGGACCCCATAGGAAACACAGTAGAGTAGAAGAGTGCTCTTTTCTCAAAAGAAGAGTGTATTTCATGTAAGGCGAGCTAGCATTTGTTTCCCAGTCCTAAATGAGTTGAGTCACATGCCCTTTTTTGTCCTACGAGCAAGATTTTTTTTCTGGTAAGACGAGTCACTATTTATGCTCCAATTGCCATACACAGTGCAAATAGAACTGGCGTCTGTTCCCCGCAAGTACAGGGTATAGGACTGAAGTGGAGCTACTGTGCTTGTCAGTTTCATAAGCAGAGTTGAACTAGATATGGCCTGTGTGTTTAGGAAGCACAGTTCTTTTGTTCTGAGCAAGCTCACGTGTTCGACCCCATAGGAAACACAGTAGAGTAGAAGAGTGCTCTTTTCTCAAAAGCAGAGTGTGTTTCATGTAAGGCTTGCTAGCATTTGTTTCCCAGTCCTAATGGAGTTGAATCACATGCAGTTTCTGGTCCTACGAGCAAGAGTTGTTTTCTGGTAAGGAAAGTCACTATTGCGCTCCCATTGCCATCCACAGTGCAAATAGCACGGGCGTCTGTTCCCAGCAAGTACAGTGTATCGGACTGAAGAGGAGCTACTGTTCTAGTCAGTTTCCTAAGCAGAGTTGAACTAGATATGGCCCGTGTGTAGGAAGCACAGTTCTTTTTTTCTGAGCTAGCTCACTCTTCTGGCCCTATGGAAACACAGTAGAGTAGAAGAGTGCTCTTTTCTCTAAAGCAGAGAGTGTTTCTTGTAAGGCGAGCTAGCGTTTGTTTCCCAGTCCTAAATGGAGTTGAATCACATGCAGTTTCTGGTCCTACGACCAAGAGTTGTTATCGGTAAGGAAAGTCACTATTGTGCTCCTTTTGCCATACACAGTGCAAATAGCACTCGTGTCTGTTCCCAGCAAGTACAGTGTATCAGACTGAAGAGGAGCTACTGTTCTTGTCAGTTACCTAAGCAGAGTTGAACTAGATATGGCCCGTTCGTGTAGGAAGCACAGTTCCTTTGTTCTGAGCAAGCTCACTGTTCAGACCCTATAGTAAACACAGTAGAGTAGAAGAGTGCTCTTTTCTCAAAAGCAGGATGTGTTTCATGTAAGGCGAGCTAGCATTTGTTTCCTTGTCCTAAATGGAGTTGAATCACATGCAGTTTCTGGTCCTACGAGCAAGAGTTGTTTTCTGGGGAAGAAAGTCAGTATTGCACTCCCATTGCCATACACAGTGCAAATAGCACTCGCATTTGTTCCCAGCAAGTACAGTGTATTGAACTGAAG